>NW_022730786.1:458829-489238 GCF_011630105.1 Anneissia japonica | reverse complement strand
ATGAGAATAGTAAGTAACAATATAATGCATTATGTATTTCTGGTTTGTTCTAGGTCTGAATTTAGGTTTTTGTATAAAATGAACAAGTAGTGGATGTATAAATTATATAAGTGTGGTTGAGATTCTGTGAGATGATCATTTCAGACCGCAGTGAGATAATTCACAGAAAGACAATAATACACTATGATAATTTCCTGTCAGGTTTATTTAAATTTCAATGTTAAAAATAAATTTTAGCATACCAGTTATACAATTGTACTTTGTTGATACATAAGATGGCTTATAAATTTTAAATTCAATTTGACGTGAAATTGTGCTAATCCAATAAAAATAAAGTTTTTAAAGAGATATTTGAATACTGTTGTATAAATATGTGAAAATTCCATTGGTCGTTTCCTGAATATCAAAATATTGAAATCAAACACAATATTGTCTACATGTGGTATCTTTAGTGTGTGTATCTATAGTCATTGTGTTTTTATCAAATAGAAAATGTCACAAATGCAATCTTAGTTCCGAATCAAACTTTGTCCAAAGACACCAACAATCCTTTCTTTATGAGATAGTAATTTACAAGACATATTATTACTTGCGTATTGATGCGACTTTATGAGGTCGGGAATGTTTAAAATATCAGTATTTTTTTTCCATGCTTTTTAATTCTATCCTCGAATACAATGGATTTGTTTTATGAGCAAGTTTACGTGTATTTTACATGGCTATTTTATAATCAATATGACATCATAGCCAAATGCTAATAGATACTGTACAAGATTAATACAGCTTTCGATTCTCTGCACAATTCATACACATTCACGTGACAAAATGCAATTCTAATAATAATTATTTATGTGCCAATATACGTCAAGATAGATATCTACCCACAGTGCCATGTGATAAAATTTTGATGATGGTAACAATCTTTTTCGGACAAAATGCAGAGCACCTCAATTATCCAATCATTATCACACTACCACAGAACATTTCTCCCGTTTTACACTGGTATACTTCTAACTCCAACACGTTTTCATAAAAATAAGAGATACGCTATTACAATTTTTTCCTCTTTTGTTTATTTCATCTTCTCGAGCATCTCAACTGTACAAAATATACTACAAAGATCATTAATACATACATATATTATCCTCTCACAAAAAACATTACCACTTGTATTTGTAATTTTGTCTTCAATTTCAAATGCATTTTATGTAATATTCATCCTAAATATTTTCGTCTAAAAGCTGATTTTTTCAGAGGATTTGCAATATATTAATTGCTTTCTTGTGGGTTTTTTTTTTGTCAAAAAATAAATTCTTTCTGTGTATTATTGGTATGGGTGGTTCATATAGGTTAACATAACAAGAGTATTTGGGTGCAACTCTTGCCATCTTGATTACTACAAAAATATTTCATAATTAAGAGCAGAGTGTGCTGTATGATACCATTTCCGGCACACAGGGCAGACTATGGCTTCTTCATACCTTTAATAAAGCTATCAAAACATGTCGCCAATATACATCAGATGGAACACATAGGTATAGGCTTGTAGAAGATGACCAGCATTAACAGTTGCCAAGGACATACTTCTCCCACAGAGAAGCATCCCAGAATGCTCATTATGCAGATGTGCCCTGCAATAGGAGTTGACCCTTAATTCCTCACACCCTTATATCCTTGAATGTCAAGATGGTGGTTTACAAACTAAGTACAAGTTCAGTATCAAATCTCTTCAAAATTTCAATTTCTCATATAAAAATCGATATAAATTACATCCCTATATTACAAAACCCCCCTTAACAGGTATTGCATACAGTTTGTTTGTTTCATAGAGTAGTAATTAATTTGCATCATTTAAGCAAATTTGTAACCAAAAAATTGCTTAGACTACATGATTTTGTTCTCTTGCTGTGGGTTGAATCAAACTTAGATCAAAATAATACAAAAGTCTGCAAACCATGCAGAACGATGGGTAATTTATCTTTTTAAATAGTTTCATTTCAGGTATAGAAAAATGTAAAGTTCAACCTTCACTTAAGAAATTTAATAACAAAGTTGCATTCACAAAAAAGTCATCTTTAAGATGGAGAATACAACTTATAACAAAATAAGCACCAATCATATTTTATATATATTTATATATATTATATATATACTTATATTTAGAATATTTATTTAAACCGAGGTAAGCCAGTCCTCATGAGGATAAATAAGTAAAGTCAAATTCTGTGGAGGACGAGCACTCTGTGCTGTTCGGTGTGGTGGGACAATTGTCCGTGAAATGCATCTCTTCCGTGTATTGATTTAAAATTTTCGGGCTGTAACATTTACGGCCCTCTGCAGCACACTGACATGTACCCTTTCGACATGGGCTGTTACTCAGCCTGCGTTCGAAGTCCAATAACTGTCCCATAAAATTGAAATTAGGTGAGATGTTTGACTTCTTCATCTTCACGTAATCGTATGCCTCATTTAAAGATAAAGACATTTTGTGCATCAGATATGCCACGGTTACTGTTACGGATCTGCTAATACCGGCAAGGCAATGAACTAATACGCCACACTTGGCCTCTCTAGCCTCTTCTGCAAGAACAAAGAATAAATGTTGTTACGCATGAGTGGTTATGTGACCTATGAGGGTCATAAATGCATACAGAATTGAACAATAAATGAAATATTGATTTTTATACTGAATCATCAACATAATTTAGTTTACGTTATGAACAAAGACTTTGAAGTAGACATGTCTAAACAGGCTTTCCTCATTATAACCAACGTAAAGCTAAAAATACCAAGTTATTGTTTTATAAAATTTATTAAATTTCAGTAAGAATATTTTTATTCTTTTTATTTACCTTGAAAGACAGTGGAATCAAATTTATATATACCTATGTATATTTCTATATAATATTTTTTCATTATTTTATTTATAGTAACTACTGTAATATAAACATTCAAAATTTACATTAACAATACACTGAAACAGTAGATTAATTTTTAAATTTATTTTATGATTTTATCTTATTAAATTTTTAATTCTATTTTTTAATTTATTTTTTATTTATGTTTTGAAAAATAATAATAATATTATCTCCAATAATAACAGTCCAACCAAAGCAGTGGAAGTGGCATAGATTAGGCAGACTACAACACATATTTCCTTTATAACATCCTGTGATCAAATGCTATATCCTTTCTATTAACACAACCTAAACTTAGTTGACTTCCGGAAGAATAATAAGCTTAAAATGACTTCATTTAAAGAGATTTCCTCCTTGAAAAGTTACTTCCGTGGATAAGCAAAACTTGTGAACAAATAATCAACATTTAAATCACACTTCTTTAACGGTAATGTTATTATTATTGACTTTTTTTTTTTCCAAGCTATTTTTCCCAACAGAGTTTTTGAAGCAATGTATTCAATTTTGAAGTTCCAATTAAAGTAATTACGTTTGTTATTATTTTTATCAGTTTTGTCTTGTAAACTTTTAACGTAAATTTTAAATTTGTTTCAAGTTTGGCATTTTTATGAATTTGAGTAAGTACCGTAACTTACCTATAAATGATATTGCCTCAGGAAAGAAAGCAGCAAGGTTTTGACTCCAGTGATCTGAAATTGGTATCTGCTTATATTTTATAAGTCCATTTTTCTCAAAACTATTAGGAATATTCGGTGTCACATTTAAAATGTACTTAATATTGAGTTTTTGAAGCATAGATAGGTTTTCGGAATCTTTCTTAGATCCAAGAAATAATGAAGGTAAAATTTCAACTGGTAAAAGATTGTCCAAAGGTGGTTCTTGTTCATTTTCGCTGCCACTTCCACAATCAATTCGTAAGCGACCAAATCCTTCTGCCATTGGCTCATCCTCTGAATCGCTTTCTGCTTGTCTATCACACAAATTAGGAAACTGAGAGGCAAAGGAAGCAAATCCACCTGAAAATTCAAAATACAAAAAATATAATCTATTGACTATAAGATTTACCATGTACCTCTGATATACCCGTATTAACTATATACAGTATATATTTTTAAGAAGAAAACAGTTCAAAATGTTATTGATAACGAACTAGAAAGCTGTAAAACATCAAATTCGAGACTTCCGAAATAGTTTCAACTACCCCCTGCCGAGATTGGCATTTCGCGGTCTGGTGTTAGATTTCACCATTAGAACGGAAGTAAATTTTTTCAAGTAAATCAAACTTGCAGCTGTCCACTGGCCTTAAAGAGGTCGTGGAAGAAAATTCGTTTATAGAAATACAATTATTGTTTCTATTCAATTAACCCCTCAAATCAATAGTTTAAAAAGGCGTGAGAAAATCGAAACTGTGATCGCCCACTTGAAACAAATTGTAAACATTGTTAACGAGTCCAGTTTTGGTGTTGGATCCTTTCTATCGATTTAGTAACAGTTTGAATGTGTAATTAGCCTATAGTATAAATAAGCCGCTTGGATAAACTTCACACCTATATGGAATATCCCTAGTAAAACAATAGACAAAGATATAAGACATAAATTAACATTAGTAAATAGCTAGAAGTAATAAGTATTTACTCACCCTCGAGATAATATGATCGGCAGCCATCTTTAGCTAACTTCTTCAATAACAGTAAGAAAGTTGAATCCGTATTCGCATTAAAGTCTGTGGTATTTGTGTCGTACAGTATTATTGGAACATTTTTTGACTTTTTAGCAAAAGTTTCCTTTCCTTCTTCTCCAGCAATGAAGCATTTGAAAGACACTGTACCTTTCTGAAGACGGCGTAATAGAATTCCTCCGCTACCAGGCAAGGAAAGATGAATAGCTCCGTCTATATGCGACTGACCATATTCCTCTGCAGAACGGAGGTCCAAAACTAGCAGATCATTGGCGGCTAAACGCTCTCGAACCCACTTTGGAGACCGACTCTGGGCCATGAAGTCCTGTTGATCTAAACCGCTTTGAGTTGGCATTTTCATCTTACACGGTAATAATAGTATAATGAGTTGAGTTTGAATGAATTTCCGTTGAAGTGCTTACTTACGCTATAATTCCAACCAAAAATCGAACAGAAGTTTAAAAAAAAAATGTTCAGAAGTACTGAAGTCGACGAGGAAATCTCATATGTTTCATATACAAACTGAAGACATACGTATCCTAAATACAAAATACTGATTTTAAGTACATTTGCTTAGTAAAAACATGAGAACGCCTTCTTCTCCTTACCCCGGCTCATTAGTGGATAAGAGCAGCAGTAAATACTCAAGCGACGGCCTCGACAGCTTTTATTCGTTGTAATTGATTGACAAACCATCGGAAGTCACCTAATCGACAAAACATAGCCAATCAGCTGAGCGTATTATGAAACGTCACATACTTATTCGCTCGATCGTTATGGAAACCTCCGTTGAAGATAATGAGTTAGCCTCAAGGAATTACTTGTTTACCAGAGCATTGAAAACTCCGCCTTCCAACAAACATTGACTGAATGGGAAATTACTAGCGCTTCAAAATTAACTTCCGTTCTCATATTTATTTTCACAATAGGAGGCGCTAAACACTATGTTAGTCTTCCATATATTTTGTAAAAAAATAAGACTACAGTAGAAACGTTCCAAACTTTAGGTCAATTAAATTTTATTTTTTAATATTACGGTAACTAGCTAAAATGAACGTATGACTAAGTGGTGTTACCCATATACCCATAGGCCTACAATTTTTAAGTGGTTATACGAAGATATTAGTATAGCTTATGTATTCATTTCTTTATTTTGTCAAAAAATTCTAAAAACAAAAAATCAACAAACGTATGTATTATTTCATTTATATAAAAAAATTAATGTGTCCCTTTTCATTTCCATTCTTAATGGATATGGAGTCTACGGTAATTAAATATTCTATATTATAATACTAGTATAATAGAGTTTTTGCGTCATAATTTTTTTATCAGTAACTATTGGATGGTGTTAACAATACAACAGTAAATAGGGCCTAAAAGAAAAAGAAATACTGTAATCGAAGGCGAGAATTGTATAGTTCTATCAATCTTCTTGAATATAAACTAATAAAAAAATCAAAGTAACAAGATAATATTTTCTAGTGATATGTTATCGATAAGGAAGAAAACCTAAAAATGTTAATGAACAATTAATGATTGTTTATAATCTTAATTTGGTCCGTGTAATACAAGTTATGCCGGCTCACTACTATCAACACATTATACCAACTTACAGAACGGAAATTTGATAGGCCTTTATCACGGTGTTATAATTATTCTGCATGATAGAACTTAGGTATGGAGAAACACCTCCACTCGTAATAATTTAATTTAACTATTATTCACTGTGATTAAGCAATACAATGAGAACAAAAATATAACATGTCCTATAGGAAAACCGGATGGTGTTTTGGTTTCGTAATTCAGAGTAGAGTATCCAAACGGTAATTGAAAGGTGCCGGTTCAGTGCTGATGGGTGCATATTTTTTTCTCAAATAGGCCTATTTATTATCATATTATTTTGCATATTCTGTTCAAGGTGGCTCAATGAGGGAGATGTAAATATCTCCCTGGTTCAATGCAGAAACACAATCTGCCAACGGCTTAAAACCGTCACTGAATAAAGGCAATTCGTCCAAGCAAACGATGGATCATCTGGACATGTAATTTAATTATCACAACTTTACTAAATCATATTAATTTTTTTTTGTTTTTGTTTATAGCAACCAGTGCCAAGTGTAAACGAGTCACTTTTTATAATAAGCGTGAAACATTACCTTAACGACAATAACGAATGAATTGAATTGAATTAGTAATATAATAGGTGTTGATCACGTGATTAATTTGACTTCCTGTGACGACATATCTATTTACTTGTTATTCACATTTTCATCGAAAAAGTTGGTCTGCATTTATAATTAGGGCATATGATTTAAAATTCTTAAGTCAGTATATACATCAAAATCTAGAATGTATTCAAAATGGCTTATACAAGTTGACAGGAGTTTCTACCATTGTCAGAGGAGACGAGGCCTACCCCCCACTTTCCCAACTCATGAAAAAGAATTCTCTGTCTTGGCCTTTTCTTCTTATTTTTTTTAAAGATATGGACGTATATCTATTTAAAATACTTACTGTCTTATAACAAAACATATTTCATCATTTCATAAGTATATCATTCCACTCCAATTTTCAAAAATAACATTGGCTCCTTTTATTAATACTTTAGGCTGGCCTATAGTAAATATTTATCGTTAGAATTAAAGTCTACTCAAGATCCATTTGGCATTATATTTTATGTTATTAACTCGATGACATAATCCTTAAGCCATAGTCTTCATATTATTTAAATCAGAATTACACAGGCGTTTTGCTAATCTGATACTAGAGAGATTGAAAACGTTCCGTTTGTACTAATTTTGTATTACACACAATATGGAAATGTTGGTTGTTATTAACGGAAAAGTTGTTCATAACTTTTAACAAAGTAATCTGGATATTTCTCCATTTCTTGTAACTTACAACAGTCCTATGTACCAGCATAAATTTATGGGTTTTAAATACCGTGAGAATAATTGGTGTTTAGCGGATAGGCCCATAGGCATTAATCTAAATGTTGATAAAAAAAATTAAAAAAAAGCGCCTATTTGTAGCTATATATAACGCTATATAATTTAGGTCTGTTATTATTTGATTGTTGCATCACATAGGCATACGGAGTCAATAGTTGTTTGGTAAAATGAAATGGCGGGAAACGAAACGGTTTCTGAAGTAGTACTGACTAATCGTTACCGCATCCGAAGTTGCCGTTTCCGTTTTCTATAGGCCTAGTTGGGCCTAGTTAGGTCCGAACTCATTAGTATTTCTTTTATAGTGTTACTTGCTCTACAGAATCAATTATACTAATCTTATTGTCTCGTTGAGGTTGCTTAAGACTTTTAAATGAATGCCGGGATCTTCAATTAACAGCAAGAAATATCCGTTGCGGGTTGTTAGAGGCCTAATGCTTGGCTTAAAGATCAGGCCTACGTTATCGATAAATCGAAGAAACAGAGCACTATGTAATCTGTCTCTTATACACATCTAGATGTGTATAAGAGACAGTGATAAGACACAGAAAACGGTTTAACAGTTTAGGCCTATGTTTAGGCCTATGTGTTTCTGATTTACTTGTACATGATGAGGACTGAATATCACAGCGGTAAATGATTAAAATTTCACAATAGGACCACTAGGTCTATATTAATTTACCTTATTTGACTTTTCGAATAAAATCCCATTTGCCCAATAATTGGTGATGATCATCTACCGGTACTCTTCGTTCGAGTGAAATTACATAGGCCTACAGTATATTATATCAATGTGTTTTTTAATTCGGCCTATAATGGACCTTATGAAAATTGAAAATTGATGTGGAACGGAGAAAGCCCCGAATTACATATTATATATTTATGACATATACTATTATGTTACGTTCGTACAAATTATGAACATTTTTTAAGTTTCTAACATTTATTTAAAATGGCATATCAAACATTCCATAAATCATTTGACGAAATAAAATTTAATTTTTCAAAAAATAATTTAGGCTGACAATGTCTGTCATTGGTAGTGCCTACTGTGGCCGCCGGCTGTAAATATTGTGTGGTGTTTGATTGTTGATTTTCCATGTAAAATGATATTATATATTCAAACTTTATTTCGCAAATTTAAAATGATGTTAAATGTATTTCATTTTTAGTAGGCCTATTATTTAGTAGGCATATTATTATTATTTAGGAATGTGGTACTAGGCCTATAATAAATATTGTAGCCCCTCTTTGTTTTTAGCAGAGAAAAACTTTAAATTTTATTGGTCAAATAATTACATTTTCCATTAATAATGGTATTCGAAGAAGTACTGTATCATCCGACGGTCGGATGTTTACAAAAACTTGTTCGTTGTTTAGTGGCGCGCGCGCGATTTTTTTAATTAGTAAAATTTTACAAATTGACTTCCAATCGGAAGTATGGATGATAACAATACAAATTATAATAGTGATGATGTGTGGAAGTCTCGAATTACTGTTGTTGAAAATCTGCAAATACAATCTTGACCTTGGCTATAAAATGTTAATACTTCGTTACTGAATTCCTATTAAAAACATCCTTGCTGTCACTTATATTATAAATTGTACTCATACCTCGAGCAAATATCTTTGTTAAATCACTTGACCAATTTAATCTAATTGAATAATATAAAATATTGGCATATAAAGCAACTTTATTCACTCTGTATAAACATTTCAACATCTGTTATGTCGTGTTTTCAAGTTCAAAATTAATAATGTTTGAGACTATAAATCAATAAAACACTTGTGTTTTAATTAAATTATAAGAAGTTACTGGTATTTACAGTATCAAAATAATATTTTATGTACAAAATGTTCATACTAATTTAGTTCCTACGAGAAGAATTGAAATCAAATTTCGATAGAACTAGACATGATTAGGAAAGGACAATCATGTGGACTTATTACTTAGAAAATGTCGTAATTTAATTTTCTTACAAAAATTAATGAATAGGCCTATCTGTTTAAATTTTTCTTTGAAAAATCCGGAAGTCCATTTTAAAATTTGAAACAACAATTAATCAATCAAGTTTGTTTTTACTCAATTCGTCTTATATAAGTTATAATGAGTGCCGCATGACTAACAATGTGTACATTTGTATAATGCATTCATATCAATGGAAGAGGGGAAATCAATTCAAAAATATTAATAACGTCTGAGACAACTATAATAGTATAGGAGTGTTGTTTTGCCCTACCTGACATGTTATGTTATCTCAGTAGGCCTAGGTTCCACTGGAACTTGCGTATTTTTTTCGCAAGTTTGTGACATGGACGTACCGGTACTGAGTATTCGGATAACACGTCAGGTAGGGCAAAACATTCGTTGATATTTTCCTGACGCAAACTCACATCGAAATATGTAGGCCTAGTCGTTGTTTCAGATAACTTGGAGCTATATTAAAGGTATTCGAATATATTTAATAAAATTTAGAAGAATAATTCAATTCAAAACTCAAATCAATTATCAACTTGTAGGCCTATATACACAGTAGACCACTAGGCCTATTTATATGTTTACTGATTTTGTTTACTATAATCTTTAAATTGATTCGCAGTTAATTTGGGGTATGCCTGCTATATAAAAAATAACATGACAGGTAATAGACACTACATTTGATCCTTATGTCAAGATTTTTGTTATCATTCTAACTTTCAATTAAAACTAAATTAAAAATACAAATGAGCAATCTGAATATTGATTTTCTTTTTCGATTTCTTTAGAGTTTTATCTTAAGCTTCATAAAACACGATGAAGTCAAGGAGGTTTTTTTGTGATTGTAATGCCACCCTTAGACAAAACCAATCGGCGCGTTCGTATCGATTCGGTGGCGTATTTTGGTATAAAAATGCCACCATTCATGCGTTGCACCATAGAGAGTTAAACTATTGAACTTCATGTTGTTGACAAGTAGGCCTAATGCTTGGCTTAAAGATCAGGCCTACGTTATCGATAAATCGAAGAAACAGAGCACTATGTAATTCCTTTACTTCCTGTCCTTAAACTAATCATTGATTTATCCTTCCAAGTTTTTCAAAGAACTTACAAGCACGGATGTTTCACATGTAGGCCTATTATGAACTATTCAAGAAAATATTTGATGTCAGTCATCAAGAACAATTTTTTTTTCGATGATGAGGAAGGCGATACAATTGTAAACCATGCAGTTAAGTCTTGTTTGTCCACAGTAAGCCACTGATGATGATAATGACGACGATGGTGATGGTGGTGGTGATGATGTTGATGATGGTGATGATGATAATGACATATGATTGTTATACAAAATAACATTTTTACAAAACTAGGCCTAATAATAGTAGGTACAGGCCTATAATCATAATTTTGGGTCTATGGAAAAACATAACTACACATTATTACCGATATCTTCACCAACCGTTTGCCATATAAGTAGACTTGTAACAATCGACCAATCAGACGTCGTCATAGTGTTATACTGCGCGACCTTCCTTATTTGGTAGGAATCATTAATGAACGAAACAGTTTTCTGTACCGACACTCAGCTGGTTACCAGTATTATAGGCTTTAGGCTACTATATTGTATTTCAATAATCTTAAACGATCACTGTACCGAGCCAAATTCTAAATCGTTTTTTGTGCTGTAAACTAAGCTATTTTGAAACTCTAAAATGCCTCAACCATCTTGCGGTGGGAAATGATATGCCCATATACAGTCATGATGTGCCTATACATGGTCATTGCGTGATGTCGTCATATTTATGCATATCACATGTAAGTAAAATAACATTTAATAGTCTGGACAGGGCTTAATAATAAAAATTAAAAACTAATTTAAAAAAAAAACTGCAGGCCCGAAGATTTATATTTGATATTCTCTATATTTAGGAAAAACCGATTAGAAAACAAATCATTAATGTTAAGCTGCATTTACACTAGACACGATTACGACACGACAACGACACAATACAGATGCGCGCGGTGTTGAAGAATACAAACTGATGCTATGTCGTGCCGTGTCGTTATCGTGTCTAGTGTAAATCCGAGCTTAAAGGCCTGTTTATACTTCAACGATAATGATAACGATAAAAAAGCTAAAAAGCAATTATTCATATAGAAAATAAAAGAAATAAGAGAAGTTTTTACACTAGAACGATTCGATAACGATTGATCAGTTATGCGATAACAACATATTTTGACAAATGAAATCAGATGTTATTCTCATTTTAATTTTAGTTTTGAATTTGGTTTTGAAGCTTCAGGATCCCATGGTGATGAGTAGGGCTACAGGAAACATGCAGCCAATGGGTGGCTATACAGGCCTGGGTGACAGATTTTGTAGGCATTTAACAACGCTATTCTACAGTAACAGATTGCATGCTACATGAGGCCGCCCTTAGAGGAGGTTGAACCATAGAGCAAATAGTTTAATCATCCATATGGTCGAACCCACGATCTTCTGTTTACGCCTTAAACAAACGCCCGGACCACCATCCGATACTCACATTCTTAATGCCATATGTGAAATGGATTAGTAAATTAAAATAAGGATAAACCAGTGTGAATAAAAAGGACAAACTTGCTTGGATAGACTAATGGACTAAAGGAGAGAGAATAAATAGTAGGCCTATAAGTACCAGTATTTACTGTAAGCCAATGTCAAATTAATGTTTCATAGGACTATACAAAATAAAATTATTTGAAGTTGAAAGGCCCGAGTGGGGGTTGAACCCACGATCTTCTGTTTACGAGACAGACGCCTTGCCACTTGGCCACCGAGCCAACGAACGCCGATTTACACGTATGAATGAATATTCTCGTAAGCTCCGCAATAGCATTATTGACTACATTAGTAATTAATAATATTTCTAAAGAAAATAATGATAAATCAGAGAAAAGGACAAATTTGCTGAATAAACTAATGAATTAAAGGACAAAGAATAAGTTGTATAAGAAAAGTATTTACTGCAAATACAATATTCAATCACAGAAGTCAAAACAATATTTAAGAAAAGAAAATATAAGGCCCGAGTGGGGTTTGAACCCACGATCTTCTGTTTACGAGACAGACGCCTTACCACTTGGCCACCGAGCCGACCGCAACAACTGCCACGTATCAATGATTATTCTGTAAAGTTCCAGGCTGGTATTGTATTGATTACGTAATAAATTCACGCTTACCATTGTAAAATGATTTCCGATAATTTAACCATGTTGAGATGATTCAACTAGCTCATTATAACGCGGGGAATTCCTGTTTTGAATAATGATAAATATATACTGAATATGATGTGGTGTGGTAGTGTGTGATTGATATTTTACTCCTTTAAATGCCGTTTTTAGGTGTGAATTTTTAAACAATATATTTTTATCCGTGTCAGGATTCAATATTTCGACATTATTTATGTTATCATTCCTGATGATGACATAATTAATGTCGAAATATTGAATCCCGACACGATGGCGTGCATTTCGATACTTGGAGTATGTATTATACTATCTTATCTGAGATTAATCAGTGGACCTTTCGGTTTCAAATTTAATTGTACTTAAAAATAATTAATAATTTAAATAATTTTGACATAGATGTTAATTTAAATTATAATAATCATTAAATATCAAATTTATATTTAATTGTATTTCAATCTAATTTCTAAATGAATTTAAATGACTTAAGTTACTAATCTATTTCTTTTTACCTTTTTATTCTATTGTTAACTTGTTATTTTTCGTATTTTTATAGTCTAATCATTGTTTTTTTTTTATTTCTGCATTTAACTTTTTTTTACTGTTTTGTATAATTCAATTTCTGTACTTTGATTGCAATAAAAATATATAGAAAATTTGGTATATTGTTGTATAATATAATGATTGCATTCTACATTCCGAATGTATGCGGAACGATTGCACTTTTATTAAAATAAAATGCGTGTTTAATCAGTAAACCAAAGTGACAATGATTCATTTATTTTTCCAAAAATACAACGTAATAATAGGCCTAATTTTAGACCAGAAATTCCAGAAAACTTAAGTAGACATAATTATTAATAACATAAGATCAGATAAGTACGTGTAATTACCACGTTTCTCTTCCTTCTAATGTAAATAACACATTAATGTCAAGTGTTCCTCTACTCTTTAAAATGTTTCCTTGTTGGGATATCGGGCCTAGATTCAGGTATTACTATATATTGGGCCTTTATGTTGAAAAGAGATGGTTTGTACATGAATAAGTTTAGATGGTTTGTATAAGTGTTGGGATTAAGATAGACCAGTGGTGGTGCCAGAGGGCAGCCCCCCCCCCCCTGTCGCTCGACGCCATGATTAGGTCGTCAGATCAAAAATTAAAAAAAACAATAATGTTATTATCCAAATAGGCCTAATGCTATTTTGATTGCCAATCCCAATATTGTGGTATATAAAAGCATTTCGGACTATACTAAGCCACTCTCTCCGCCAACCAGACAGGGACATTTTATTCTGGGACCCTGACCGATGCTCTAGTGGGCCACTGGGTTCGGACCAATCCGTCGGACATGTGTAACCCCTTGTCGACAACATAAAGCCAAATCATGTTCCTATAATCATAACAGATTGGAAAAGAAATCCTTGTACATAGAATTTTATATATTTCAGGTATGTATGTGTGTGTGCGTGTGTGTCACGCATTAAACAATTGTGTTTATTATCGGATAGAAGTCTTGGTTTTATCATGAAGAAATCGTATGACTATAGGCCTACTTGTCTATATTCACTGAGTTACCAACAAATCCGATCTCGGATTCGCGTTCTAGATTAGAATAGTTATACACAGTCACTAATACACAATCCACGAACTTTGCATAAAAATAGAATAACACAATTCATATAGACTAATAGCAATAACAGTTTACCGAGAATAAAACAAGTGCAGTATACGTGGTCAGCGAGCAACATACACCAGAAGCCGCGTTGTTTTCTATTCACGTGCCACAGGCTGTTCAGTCTGCTTGCAGATGCGTCATAATCTATTACTGGAGATGAAGTTGCAAAAAACAATCGATTTGTAACGGAATTAATCGATTAATAACGTTTTGTAACGGAATTCACGTCAATCAATTGCGTCATGTGTAGATCACCAAATGCTATTTATTATTTTTAAAACAGAATAGAACTAAATTTATTTTCACATTTTACACTCAAATAAACCGTCGAATAAATATCTTTATTAAACGTCAACCAAAAATATCGATCTTTATCCAAATTAGGAAAATACTTATTTTACGTATTTAAACGTATAAATTAATGTTGAGATGCACCGTGGATGCACTCTAATTTATAATCGTTATGTACAACATTAGGGAGATTTCGCAACCTCAAATAAACCGTCGAATAAATATCTTTATTAAACGTCAACCAAAAATATCGATCTTTATCCAAATTAGGAAAATACTTATTTTACTTATTTAAACGTAGAAATTAATATTTAGATGCACCGTGGATGCACTCTAATTTATAATCATTGTGTACAATATTATGGAAATTTCGCAACCTTACGAAAACGATAACAAGTACGAATACGACCTTCATTTATCCTTAAGGCCAACTCAGACAGCGTCGTACGACGCAGCCCGACGCGATTTGTTGTCGCGTCGGGTCTGTGTGAGACGCGATGGTGTGCGTCGGGGGCAGTCGCGTCGTAGAATATTAAACATGTTTAATATTTCTCACGACGGCTTAAGACTCTCCCGACGATAAATCGGATCGGGCTGCGTCGGCCGACGCTGTCTGAGTTGGCCTTTATTCGTGCCTAAAACATGGGCCTACTTAACAAATATACAGCTGAATATATGATCGTTGATTCATTTAAAAGTCATGGATCGCCAACTTTGTGACTAATATGCTATTGTATGGGATAGATTGACTAACAAAAATGATGATGTATTGTATTCGTTATCGATTTCGTAAGCTTGCGAAACCTCCCTAGCAGGCCTAATGTATTATGAAAAAGTGTTCATTTTAATTTAGGCGCCAAAATTTTGCGCCAAATAGTTTTCGCAGCTTATGACAGAGGAATTACTAATATTATCGGAGTGTCTGGTTAATATCAATCAGCAGGTTAATTTCCCGACATTAAGTCTGGAGGATGAGGGTATTTCCGAATCTCTTTGTTATAGTGATGGCGCGCACTTATCTGCATCTGCGAGTAATCGCTTCCTACTGTAGGCCTACTTAAAATGTGTTCACAAAAAAAGTAATCAAATCAGCGGATTTGAAGGTGATCTGTTATTGTATGGATTCTTCTTTAATCCGATCGAATTCAGTAATAATGTAATGTAATACTTTATTTCAGACAACATGAGTATTAGCAGTTTCAATTTGGCGCAGGGGTTGTTGTAGTTCTGCTTCTCAACCTCGTTGTGTAATTCACTTGTGTCCTTAGATCGGTTGTCCCTCTCCACCCAGGAGTACAAGTGTGTACCTGGTAGGCTAAAGCACAAAATGCTGACTACAGCTGCAACAATATTATTATTATTATTATTATTATTATTATTATTATTATTATTATTATTATTATTATTATTATTATTATTATTATTATTATTATTATTGTTATTGTTATTGTTATTATTATTATTATTATTATTATTGTTATTGTTATTATTATTATTATTATTATTATTATTATTATTATTATTATTATTATTATTATCTTCACATACTATAAAACTGAAGGGGCCCCAACCAAGGACTTTTACAGATCAAGGGCCTAGACCACCTCAGCTCCTCAATAGTTTGAGCAGAGGGTGTTTTTTGTCGGTTGGTCTATATTATTTCTGTGTAAAGCGCATAGGGGCAATGTGCAATATGTTATATAAATACAACATCATTATTATTATTATTATTATTATTATTATTATTATTATTATTTTAAATGATATAAACTTGGGATGAACGCTGAATTGTTTACAATTGTTGAGAAAATACAAATCAGCTTCTGCTTTGCTTGATTTTTTCATCTCTGGTTTCAATTCAAAAACATATTGACATAGCAGCATAAATTCATTGAATTGCTTAAATTTACAAAAGCAGTTTCACATAAAAAGTCATGACGCCCTAATAAAAATATATATTTTACAAAATTCACAAAATGGAAAAAAACAGGATGAACTACAAAAATAGCACATAAAATAGACCACATAATTAACATAAATATATGTGGATTTACATTTCATTTCAATACATTGTCACATGAATTGTTGCACATTAACTTTTCAAAGTATACCTGTATAGTTATTACCTGAAATACAATAGCCTTTTTCTTTAGTTGAATATCTAGGCCTATATCAGCTTTTATTTATTTATTTATTTTTTTTTTTTGTGGATTGACATTATTTTTTTTTTTTTTTTGTTGATTGACATTTCATTTCAATACGGTACCGTACATTATCACATGAATTGTTGCACATGAAAGTGCGAGACCTACGGTATTTACCATTTACCAATTTAGTTATCATAGTAAAAAGCTCGAGAATAGGCCGTTGTTAATCATAATTAAATAGGCTTAACTCAAGTAAAAATGCGTAGAGAAGTAGTGGAATGTGTGCTTTGGTGTGTCGGAGATGAGTTGAATGTTGAAAATAGATTAGGGCCTCTTAAACGTAAAAACATGGAGGCATCAGTGCTAAGTTGCTTTTTAGAGCAATTTATATTGGTCATTTACTGTGTGAAACTGATAGTCAAAGAAAGTTCAAATCCCGTTCAAACGCAGCCACGACATACCTAAAAAAACGTCTAAAATAATTTTAATTAGTGTCAACGAGAATAGAAAACAGATATGATAACTTTGTATGCCGTCGTGGATTTACATGCTACTGAATTTTCATCATTTTGTATGGTCTTATGTCTACTTAGCTTTTTAATCGAGCGACCTGTGGACTTGTGGACTTGTTTAGCTGTTGGCTTTGTTGAGTCCTCGCCTGAGTCAATATTTGTCAGGAAGTGAGACGATGAAGTTATTCTGATAAAAGGCGATTTCGATTTATTTAATGTCAGCGATTGTTTACTGGCATTAAAAGAACGACAACTGGACACAATAGCCTAGTTTCACTCTGTAGTTTGTTAACAATAGTACGGTACGTGACATTCACTCACCAAGACAATCTATATTAAGAATACTTATGAAACGAGTTTGCTAAACAATCATAGGCCCCTATTAAAAGAACTTTTACTTATAATAGGAACATGGCAACATTAAGAGGCATAGGAAAAGGGAACTTAATCCCTCTCCCCACCCTGTCGGACATGTCAGGCCAATTCACCTCCTCGTCTGCCTCGGCTCGTTAGATTAGCAAAGAAAAATAAAAATTGGTTCATTAAATTTTAAAAACATTGTTCTTGGCATAATACGTCTAATACTAATAATAATAATAATTATGACTAATAATAATAATATGCCTAATAATTTTAATAAGTTTACTTTTTTCTATTATAAATCGATACAGTACGCGGACAGACAAAGGCGGCACGGAACCTTTTTATTTGAATAGTATTTTACAGGAACTTTCTCCATTAGGCATATTGTTCTCTATAAAGCGAAGTCAGATATATTACTATTTAGGAGGATGGAGCAATAACTGTCAATCGATAATGAAATAAACGAATATCAATATAAGAAAATTAAATCAATCAATAAATCAATCAATCAATCAAATAATTTATCAATCGATTGATCAATTATACAATAATACGTTTAGGAAATTGATGGACGTTTCACCCTGATGACAGGCATAAATATGATTATGGTTATGATAGGGTGATCATCATGATGATAATGAAAATGATGATGGCAATGATCATGATGATGATGACGACGTTGACAACAATGCTGGGGATGGTGATGTTTAGATATGACTAGCAATTATTAGGAATACAGAGTTACTGCGTATTATCGTTGTAGTGAGGCGTTTACTTTTGTCTATTATAAATATATAATACTAATAATAATAATAATTATGACTAATAATAATAATATGCCTAATAATAGGCCTAATAATAAATAGACCCTAACAATAATAATAATAATAATAATAATAATAATAACAACAACAACAACAACAATAATAATAATAATAATAATAATAATAATAATAATAATAATAATTATAATAATAATAATAGTATTAATAATAATATTACATAATAATAATAATAATAATAATAATAATAATAATCGGAATGATAATAATCAAAATGTTAATAATCACAATAATAATCAGAATAAAGTACAACCATCATACGAATTACTAATACATATTATTGTTTTCATTACTCATAATAAATGAGTCAACCTATTAAATACCAATACCATATGATTAGTTGTTTCCATTATCCACGCTCATTAATTTGTAAGATATATTACAATATAATTGTTACTATTGCATTTGTATTGTGGGTGTCATGTTTACGTCACTGATTCATTCACACCTGGATGTGCTGGTTCATGTTTCGATGGAGATTATGGCTATGTTCTAACGGATCGGGCGTTCTCGAACAGGTGCTAACGGTTAGTGCTAACGGTTAGCTCCCGATCCGGATACCAAGTCTCTCGTGAGAACCAGGCTCTAATTTTTTACAATCCCATGAATGCGGACTCATGGTCGTTCCGGAAATCACTAGAACTGTGAACATGACTGTACAACAAACATTCCCATTTTTGTAATTATTGAATATAGTTTTGGTGGAAACCGTGAATTTAACCAAAAGATTATCTCTGAAAAATTTATATAATTTGTTCTGAGTTCCGTCTAATAACATTGCTCTCAAACAAACACCTCCTCTGCAATTTGTTTCGACATGTCATCTGGTAAATAAAGATGATGAAATTGTTTGAGTTGTCCTAAAAATAAAATCACGATGAATTTATATGTCAACAAAATTTATTAGGCCTATTATGGTAGGACATGTGCATTCTGAGGTTTGGGACTATATTCGTTGGCGAACTGGTGAACTTCCGTTAAATATATTTGTGGATATCAATAAGCCTTTTAGGATTATAAGAGCCATAATTCGTGTTATTCTTGTCTTTGACGATGAATAATAATAACTATACAATATTAATATTTCAGATAGCACATTAGCCCTACACCAACAATGCATAATTATAAAATGTGGATTTTCGAAAGTAAATGAAATATAATTATTTTCATTGATGAACTGGTGAACTTTCGTTTAATCATTTTCCGTGTATGGCTACAACATTTAAAACAGTACCGGTACTACAGAAGTCATAAATTTAGATTTGTTTTTACGATGAATTGTTAATAATAATAAGCTTAATATCGTAATAAACAATAATAATATTAATAATGATAATATTAAATAATGATTAAAAAAATAATAATAAATAATAATAATAATAATAATGAGTTTTAAACACTTTTGTCTTCTATGATGAATGTTAATAGCAATATGGTAATATAAAAAAATATTAATAATAATAATAAGATAATAATAAAATGATAATAATAATAATAATAATAAATAATAATAATAATAATAATAATAATAATAATAATAATAATAATAATAATAATAATAATAATAATAATAATAAATGGAACAAAACAACTTTCCCGATGAATTGCTATGATAATAATAATGCGTCAAATCGAAGTTAAACGTCAAATTCTCCGGAAGTTCAGAACTAATGAAATAGTGCATAATTATTCCTTGACGAACTGGAATGAACTTCAGCTGAACGTGATATAGCAGTAGTCTTAAATACTTTTTTTTTCTGCGATGAAATGTTACTAACAATATGGTAATATAAAAAAATATTAATAATAATAATAATAAGATAATAATAACATAATAATAATAACAATGATAATAATAATAATAAATAATAATAATAATAATAATAATAATAATAATAATAATAATAATAATAATAATAATAATAATAATAATAAATGAAACAAAACAACTTTCCCGATGAATTGGTATGATAATAATAATGCGTCAAATCGAAGTTAAACGTCAAATGCTTCGGAAGTTCAGAACTAATGAAATAGTGCACAATTATTCCTTGACGAACGGGAATGAACTTCAGCTGAACGTGATATAGCAGTAGTCTTAAATACTTTTGTTTTCTGCGATGAAATGTTACTAACAATATGGTAATATAAAAAAAAAAATTAATTATAATAATAATGATAAGATAATAATAAAATAATAATAATAACAATGATAATAATAATAAATAATAATAATAATAATAATAATAATAATAATAATAATAATAATAATAATAATAATAATAATAATAATAAATGGAACAAAACAACTTTCCCGATGAATTGGTATGATAATAATAATGCGTCAAATCGAAGTTAAACGTCAAAATCTCCGGAAGTTCAGAACTAATGAAATAGTGCATAATTTTTCCTTGACGAACGGGAATGAACTTCCGCTGAATACGTGATATAGCAGTAGTCTTAAATACTTTTGTCTTTTGCGATGAAATGTTACTAACAATATGGTAATTAGCCTATATTAATTTGCCAGATAGCGCAACAACAAGGTATAATTATAAAAAAGAAAGTATTCTCCGGATGCTCGGAAATAATGAAAATAAATTCGTTGACTAAAGATGAACTTCCGTTCAATCGTTTTGTTAATGGCTATAAGTACAATATCATAGATCATGATTTTACTTTCTGTCTTTTCTGACGATTTTTTATATTAATAATGCGTCAGATAGAATTTAAATGTAAATCCTGCGGAAGTTTGGAACCAAAGAAATATTGTTAGTGTTTAGATATGACAGAAATTATTAGTAATACAGAGTTACGACTGTGGTAGTCAGGAGTTTACTTTTTTCTATTATAAATCGATACAGTACGCGGACAGACAGAGACGGCACGGAACCTTTTTATTTGAATAGTATTTTACAGGAACTTTCTCCATTAGGCATATTGTTCTCTATAAAGCGAAGTCAGATATATTACTATTTAGGAGGATGGAGCAATAACTGTCAATTGATAATGAAATAAACGAATATCAATATAAGAAAATTAAATCAATCAATAAATCAATCAATCAATCAAATAATTTATCAATCGATTGATCAATTATACAATAATACGTTTAGGAAATTGATGGACGTTTCACCCTGATGACAGGCATAAATATGATTATGGTTATGATAGGGTGATCATCATGATGATAATGAAAATGATGATGGCAATGATCATGATGATGATGACGACGTTGACAACAATGCTGGGGATGGTGATGTTTAGATATGACTAGCAATTATTAGGAATACAGAGTTACTGCGTATTATCGTTGTAGTGAGGCGTTTACTTTTGTCTATTATAAATCGATACAATACAAGGATAGAGAGAGAAACAGCACGGAACCTTTTTATTTGAATAGTTTACATGAACTCTATAAAGCGAAGTCAGATAGGCCTATATTGCTAAGATTAGGGGATATATAGAACTGATGGAGCAATAACCGCCAATCGATCATGAAATAGACGAATAAAATATAAGAAAAGTAAATTAATCAATAAATCAATCAACCAATCAAATAATATAACAATCGATCGATCAATTATGCAATAATACGTTTAAGAAATAAATTGACGTATCATCAGGATGGTAGGCCTAAAAATGATTAGGGTTATGATGATGATAATGAAAATGATGATGCCAATGATGATGACGACGACGACGACGACGTTGGCAATGATGAAGGGGATGATGGGGAATAAATTGACGTGGGTAGGCCTAAATATGATTATGGTTATGATGATGATAATGAAAATGAGGATGCCAATGATGATGATGACGACGACGTTGGCAATGATGAAGGGGATGATGATACTCGTGATGATGATGATGACGATGATGTTGGTGATGTTGTTGTTGTTGATGATCATGATGGTGACGACGATGATGACGATAATGATAAATGATGATGGTAGTTGTGATACTCAATGAAGATAAAGCAATTATACTCAGGCAAAGTGGGTCATATATCCGATCATAGGTTACCGTACCAGTCTGTCCGTGTTTAGCGCACAACACAGACATGAACACATTCATGTGGTCAGGGTTAGCAGTACAGTATATGGTACCTTAAACAAACACGGCTGCAAGTCCTTGTAACGAACTTTAGTAGAGATACAAGGCCTACACCATTATTTGCTATAAAATAGTAATGCCTGATCACCATCCGCAAGACAGCTTTAGTACCGTATATCACTTTGTTTAATATCAAACGAATTTACTAATCCACTACCATAAAAAAAAAATAAATAAAAATTAAAAAAAAAAACAACAAACAAACAAACAAATAAAAATATATATCATTCTGGTTGTGATGAAGTGTGATTAATATCAGGAGAAAAATTCAACATTTTGCCTATTTATTTTTTTTTTTCAATTATACATTGAGTTTAAGAAACTATGAAATATTGCCGAGGCTCAGTGTTCTTTTTTTTTTTTTGGCGATTACAGGCTTAAAATGTTCTTATTTTATTCTTATGTCACACGCTTTTCAAAGATAGAAAATTATTAGTGTAGGCCTGAAGCAGTATATTACTGTACTGTATTATAGAGGGTATGGTACCATATCACACCTATTGCACATAAAGGTCAGATAGGTAGGCATACGGGTGTTGATATAACCCTTCTAAACATTAATATCTCACTGTATGTGACTAGCTTGATTTGTCTGTTTTTTATTTTTTTTTAAATAAAAACCTCATTTGATATTTAACTCAGCCTCAATTTGTTCTTATATTGTTCTTATTTTTAAAGCAATTTCAGCCTCAGTGTTCTTGTAAAAGTGTGTTTTTATAAAGAAAAAAAAGGTGATAGGCCGAAAGATCTTTGGAGGACCAAGGATTCACAATGTTCTTACCTCAACCCCAACAATGGTGGGGCTGAGGTAGTATAGATCCTCCATTTGTGAAAGTCCCTCTCCTGGACCCCTTCATTTCGAATTCCTGGATCCGCCACTACGAAGCCCCCAACTATCGAAATGATTAGTGTTTAGAAATATAAAATAGAGAAAATATATCGGAGAGTCACGATTTATGAAATGAGTAAATAATGCTTAGGCCTACAACATAATATAAGCGAATTACACTGCTTACGTACTATACATCGTTTGAAACAAATTATTGGCAGACACACAACAAAACATCCGTTGATTTATCAAGTTGTGGTTAACAAGAGTTCCACTTTATGAACTTCAGGAAAGGAACATTCCCGTTTCCCTACACAACTGCCAATAATGACTGTCTATCCATTTAAAGGCCCAACACAGAATTTCATAGATGGGGTATGTCTTTATGATTATGCCTATACTAAGAAAGTTTCGTCACTGTCGCGAACAGTAACCTAAATGTTCCCTGGTCACTGTCATCGAGCGAATGGCCCATTACGGCACTCATGTAGGCCTAAGGACGGCAGTACTCGATTACGTCAACTCAGATTATTTTGTCAATTAAAATACAGTAAATTTTTTAAATATAAAACACATTTTATGATGAGAACGCTGAGGCCGAAATTAAGTTTAAACATTAAGAACCGAATAACAACAAATTGAGGCTGAGGTAAAATACCAAATGAGGATTATACTTTAAAAAAAATATTTAAAAAACAGACAAATCAATGCCTATTATTGTTTAAACGGGTTATAGGCCTATCAACACCAATGCCGTAGCCAAGATTTTCAAACAGTGTGGGACAACATCAGGGTGGACTCACTTTACGAGTAAATTAAAATAACGTGGACCCATTTTACGCAAAAATATTAAAAATCTTTACCCATTTTCTTAAATTTTACCCATTTTAAGATAAATATAAAAAATATGGACCCATTTTTCAAAACGTGGACCCATTTTATGCATAAAATTAAATAATTTGGACCAATTTTTAAAATGTGGACCCATTAGAAAAATTGTGTGGGACTGTCCCAACTTTCCCAAGCTGGCTACAGTATTGATCAACACCCGTACCTATCTGTACGGTACCTTATGTACAGTAGGTGTGATTATATTACCCTCTATAACACATACTGTAATATACTGCTGTACAATAATAATTGTCTATATTCGAAATAGCGTGTAACATACGAACTACAGAAATAAGAACATTTTAAGCCTGAAATCAGCCAAAAAAGTATAATTGACAAAACCCAAATAGGCCAGATGTTGCATTTTTCTCCTGACATTAATTACGGTACACTTCATCACAACCAGAATGATATATATCTTCAACAAATCTTTATCTGGTTTTTATTGTAGTGGATTAGTAAATTCGTTTGATATTTAAAAAAAGTGATATACGGTATGTCTTGCGGATGGTGATCAGGTTTAACATTTCATAGCAAATGGTGTGGGCCTTGTACCTCTACTAAAGTTCGCTATTTTGCTATAACGAGGCCGGGCGATCATAATCCAAAACGTGGACTTTGGATCCAACATAAGGCTATAACAAACACAGAGTAAATTTAATGATAATTAAACTGTACATTTTTTAGATGATGTGTGTACTTGGGTTTGGAGTTGAACTAAACCATCACCTCAACTAGCATTTTCAAGGCAAGCGTCATGTTCAGCCTATGGTAGGATGGACGACGTTCACAAAATATTGTTGAAATAATAAATAAATGTGACAATAGGCTGTGGATTGACTAAAGCTTTAATTTTGATTGTCAGTCCGGGGCTCTTTCATGGTTAATTGTACCAAAACCACGTCAGGTTTAAATGATCGGAAAGATAGGCCTAACAATTTAGGCTACACATGTTAAAGATTCAATATTCAGCACTGGAGTTAGAATTAATTACGGCAGACCTAATACTGACTCAGTTTAGGAATCGTGTCGATCTGTTGTTTGTGTAAGTATAATGGACTTGTATTACAGTCGGAGTTTATATTGTTTACATTGTGATAAGACAGTGTATTATTTGTACTTTGGATGTTGAGATTTGCCAAAAAGTCATAAAATCACGGCCTGGTCTTTAAATAGGACGAAACTACTCAGAGGTAGCCCCTACACAATCGTTTAACCATGGTTAAAAACAATCGCAAATATCACGAACAAACATCCCACGAAGAGACAGCATGAACATGTGAAATTTAGAGATTGACCCTTACGTACCGCAGTGCCGCGTTCGCGAATGATACCGAGGGGTCTGAACTGGGTGTCCGACTTAATGGTAATGATGCACTACATGATAAACAATTTTCGTTTTTCATCATAAGGCCCCATAAAAAAAATTATTAGCTTATCACCCTATCAAAGGATAGCAACTGATGAGGGCGGGAGGAAGGATTTTTTTTTTTTTTGCTAACCCTGCCCTAATTTTACCGATTGCCACAAGTAGGCCTAAATCAATGGCTGGGACACATAATATAAAAAGGTCACAAGAATGGAATAAAATTTATATTTTAAAAATATGTTTTTGTTGTACCAGAAAACATATTTGCAAGAAATCCTGAGCTTTTCAAGTAAAATAATATGGAAAAACGACCGTTTGAAATAAAAATATATGTTTATTGAAAAAAAAAAAAAAAATCTGATTTTCCACAAAAGTGAGGAGGGAGGGGTTGATAAATTAACAATTTTTTTTTATGGGACCTAATAGTAATTTATTGGAACTACATTTTTCATTAGTAGCACGCTTCTCAATAAAATATGCGTCCAAATACAATTATTGCTATGAAATATATATAAAGCAAAGCTTAGAAAAGAAAGATAGGCCTATGTTAAACTATAATCAAAATACAGATCAACTTTCCAGAAACACTTCGCTGTACTAAAAGTGCATAGGTCTTGTAAACGCAATAGTTAATTCAAAGGCGATTTATGTAAATGTATCTGAATTCGTACCGTACTGTTTGTAGTTTTTCTAGGCCTTCTTCACAATATTTGACATTCATTTGCTTATATATTTTTTCATTTTTGTGTGCCGAAATTTAATATTTTATACAGTACATTAAAAAAATCAAATCTACTGAGGCGTACAGTGTGTGTCAGAAGGGAAGAACTCAAGTTCTCCGGAATTCGGTTTTTGTCGATACTTATCGTACGTTTCCGGTTGTCTTACCACAATTCTACCATTCTACAGTACCCATGATTATTTCTTCAGCATGCATGTAATTAAAGGGAAGTATCGTTTACACGATTAAACTGAAGTGGCCATCAAGCAATTTTCTACTTGATTGCGCCAAACTTTAATCTGAAGGAGTCTCCTGGTGAAAACATTGCGTGGGAGGGGAAACACAAGGATGATATTCAGGGACACGAAGATAGGAGACGGATAGATAAATTATCCATGGAGGAATGAAAATAGTTATAACACATATAAGTATGAAACAGTACCTTTGTATTGAGAAAGAAGATCTCAGGCCTAGTCTACTGTTGGGTTAAGAAAAAAAAATAGTCCTGTTTTCACACATGGTCACTCCTATCGGACCAACTACAGTGGCGTATCTAAAGTCTTGAAATTGAAGTGCTGATGGGAGGGGGCGAAGGTGAAGGGGGGGGGGGGCTCGATGATCAGTTGAAGGGCGCTAACTCGCAAAATAAGGTGACTTTAGGTGATTCTTAACTACTTGACCATGATTTGGAGGGGTGACTGGGGGACGCGAGTAATTTTTGGAGGGGCGTGTGCGCACCCCCTCCCCCCTGCGCGCCCCTAGATAATATCTAGTTCAGACCTAAGTACACCCATTGCGTACATACATAGTTGTTTGAAACTCTCCATAAGGGCCTATAATGTTTTGCTTCTGGATTTTAATAAAGGGCAATCGAAAAGTTCCTAAAGAGCCCCAGATAAAATGATAAGGAACACTGTCGGTGTTCAGTGCCGGATCCAGGTGGGGGGAGCAAAAGGGGAAATTTATCCTCTAGAATTTCCTGTGGCGGCGCCAGCGGGGGGGGGGTTGCAGGGGGCTTAAGCCCCCCATCGGCCAAAGCTCGTCGGGCAGTCGGACCAAAAAAAAAAAAAAATAGACATAGTTTTCCAATCCCAGCCATTTCCGACCATCTAGAAGTCCCAATTAAAAAAAATCTGGTTTGGGGAGGAGGGGATACCCCCTCCCATACCCACCCCCGGCTCCGGGCTTTGGTCCCCAGATAACGCTGCGCGCCATATTTACACCCATAAATACTTAGCCCCCAGTCGGACACCTTAGCCCCTCCTCCCCATAAATTATATTCTAGAGCCGCCACTGATCATAATATATGGTAGCTATACCGTGGTTAAATCAATATTAATTTTGCCTTAGTAAAATGTGACCGGATGAGAAACACGCTGATCCCGTTGTAATGACAATAAAACACTGACAAAATTTAATAATAATTTTAATAAAGGGAAATCGAAAAGTTTCTAAAGATCCCTTGATAAAATGATGAGGAACACTGTCGGTGTTAAGGCTCATAATAATATGGTAGTTAAACCATTGTTATGGTATATCAATATCAATGTTGCCATAGTAAAATGTACAATTCCTGCTTTGAAAACGTAGAATTCACTATAAATAAAATTTGGTAGGACAACAATATCAAATATATAAAGGACATTGTGACAAATAGTAAGCAAATTTGTAATTTGAAAGAATTTGAAGAAAGACATAATTTCAAACCAAATTTCCTTTTTAACCATCAAATTGTAAACTCGATTTTAAGGCACTGGAAGCAAATAATAATTCAGAATACAGATATAAATCCATCAAATGTAATAATTGAAAATTCAAATATCAATAGTGTGCTGAAAATTGAAAGAAATTGTAAATACCTCTATTCTCATTTAATTCAAAAACACACTGCATTGCCGGATGGAATCGAGTCCAGGTGGAAAAAAGAACTGGAGAATACTAAACTACAATGGGATATGATCTTCACAACGCTACATAAATGTACAATTGATACAAAACTTTAAAATTTTCAGTTTCGATTTATTCATCGTATTATTTATAAGAATTCCTTTTACTTAAGATATATATTGTTGAATCACCAAATTGTGAATTTTGCTTAGAAGAAGAACAAACTTTAATACACATGTTTTTTTAATGCAAAGTAATTAATGTGCTGTGGAAACAAGTACAAATAGTTATAAAACAAAAGTTTGAAAGAAATTTAACTTTAAATAAAGAAAGCATATGTTTTGGTATTGACAACCATAAAAATAATCATGCAATTAATAAACTAATATTTATTACAAAACTATACATTTATAACTGTAAAGTTAATGGACAAAAACCGCACATAAATCCCTTAAAATCAGTATATGAGAAGCATAAACAAATTGAACAATACATTGCATTAAAAAATAGTTAGCGGTGCAGAAAAATGTAGATAGGCCTATATACTGAATTTTTCTTTTATGTTATGCATTTTGTAGAATTATGAATCATCAATCATTTTGTTTCTTGAATAGCAATTTATGTATGGTAACTATCCATATGTAATTTGTTTTGTTTTATGAAATATACCAGAAATAATAAAATATATAAAAAAAAAAAAGAAAAATAGTAAAATGTGACCGGATGAGAAATACGCGGATTCCGTTGTAATGACAATGAAACACACCACAAACACCTTTCAATGAATTGGTTATGTAACACTACCTGTTAGATAGGAAGACATGCATTAACTATGATGATTAACGCATTATACACATCCCGATATTTTAGAATAACATTACGAAATGTCCCTCTAGATCTCAAGTTAGAACTTCATTTACAGTAACGCCATCTTACTCCTACATTATTATATATCTTATGGGGGTTTTTTTCTACACGATTTCATACGTAGGCCTAATGATCATGACTTATTTATTTCATGGTTACTGTCATATTTTATATTGTTTGAATAATATTCAGAAATATATTGATTGAGAATAATGAATTTAGCATATCATTCATGATTTAGCTAATAAATTATTATATATTATTAGTATTAATTTTCGCTTTGTCAAAAAGCGTCAACATGCTATTCGTTTAGATATAACAAAATAAAGAATCTAAATATTAAATCTCAACACGATGGCGTGTCAATCTATTATAGGCCCTTAATTTGCCTGTCTTTCCATGCCTATTATTGATGGTGTTGACCAATTTATTCCATGGCCAACTGCGCCTTCCTTGAGAATTAATGATGACATATGACCGCAATACAATAAATATGTTTTAATACAATCGACGATATTCTTGAATAAACAAATATACATACAAGTTTTTGAGTTCTCTGTTGTTAATGCGCGAGTCACTGTTTGCATTCCGTTATCTCTCATCGATATTTATCTTGTTTTCGCCTCTACTATGGCTTCAAACATTTGTTTATGAGCAATGTTTTGCCAGTTCAGGTAGGCCTATTTGAGCTCAGTAAACATTGCGAAACGCGATCAGTGAGTAATGTGGATTCAAGTTGTGACAGGAACCACAAAATTACAATAAACGAACTACAGATTACTTAGCCTAAAGTACATACTGTATCGACTAGCAATTATTAGTAGCAATATTTATGCATGGACCTATTGATAAGGATACAGCTATATTCCTTGTACCACACACACACACACACACACACACACACACACACATATATATATATATATATATATGACCATAATGCCAATTGGAGCGACAAAAATCGCAAAGATAAAGAGAATCACTGGGAACTTTTACTTAAAACCACCACACCATTTGGACTCAATATTAGGAACGTTCTCCCAGTACACTAAATTAAACCTATGGCATTCCAAATTCTTCTGGATATATCATTTGGCTTATTTATTGAGGCACGCCTCTAAAGTTTAGTTTTGGCCTTCCTGTTTAAT
>NW_022730786.1:413169-458569 GCF_011630105.1 Anneissia japonica | reverse complement strand
TATATATTATATATATATACATGAAGTTTGTGAGGCCTAATGGTATAGCTACACTAGATTCGCACGCGGGATCGTCTATGTTAAGTTCTCAATGCAGAAACCCTAACCAACTGGGCCACTATGCTTTCGTTGTAGAACTATTCTATCTATTATACATATACAATGAAGTAACATATAGGGCCTATAATCAATGGCCTATGCGATCAAACACCCAGTATTTGTCACACGTACGTAAAACGGGGATCATTTCGATACAGATATCAGAAATATAATATCTTTATATTGGAAGAACAAAATCGGAGATCCAGTGTTTCGTTGTTTAAAGTGTTTAAGAAGAAGAATCAGGCCTATAAATGAACGAGAATTACACGTGTATTTTTACATTTTTTTAAATGGTAATTCATGTATAGGTGCGGTATTACTAATAATTAAGGCAAAGACAAGGCAGTAATAAAAATAAATATATCCTATTTCGATTTTGTAAGTATAAGGAGAAATTAACTTAGGTTCCATATAACATCCTGGTTCCAGCACAACTACGTCCGTGTTAGTGTATGAGTGGACACCAATAAGTCTAACTCCCACACAATGTATCCTAACGCACCGGCTCTTTTGTATATTACAAGTAGTTCTTGGGCCATTTCTTACAGGCATTAAATCATAATGCCAATGGTACCAGACGGTGCATTTAACCAATGATCTATTTCTAGTTTATTATAATAGTAAGCGTAATTTTTGTTATTGTTTAGTGATGAATATGAATTTAATACCAGAAAGCATGCCGGCATGCTGTGAGTAGGTTCAGACCTATAAATTTAAATGTTAAACTAGTCTAATGATTTTATTAAATTGGATTGACGATCTTACAATTAAATAAAATCAATACAGGCCTGGTTATTCAATTGAATGTATCCGTCTTCGGAAACAAATCGAGAATTAAATTGACCATTGACGTCATCATACACAAAACGTCTGTGTGAAACTAAAACAACTAAATTAAAAGAAGAAAAACATGTACTGTCTCTATATAATGCCTAATAATTTACTAACAATATAAAAACAATTACCCCTGTCTCTGAGGTCCAATATAGAATAATGCTCTTGTATACGATATATTTATGAGGTTTCGGTTTTGGTCTGTCTATCTAGCCATTTCCAGTTAGTTTTCATAATTCCTGACACTAAATGCATGGCTAATCAAAAGTGGCCTATACAGCCATACTTTTAATAAACTTAACGATGGACCTTTCCACTCTAAAGCCCCACACCTTGGATACTAAAACCTGTTTTCCACTAGGCGAATTTATTTGCGCGAATCCGGAGCGTCGGTTCATGCGCATTCACATACCTATCGAAGTTTTTGCGAAGCAAAAAAAATGCGCAACCAATCAGAGCTCAGGAAGCGAACCGACGCTTTGATTCACGCGAATAAATTCACCTCGTGGAAAACCGGCTTAAGGTCCCAACAACGGCAGTGACGTGTGTTGTGCGGGACGCGCGCGTGATCATGGCCCTGTTCTGATTGGTCAGTCAGTCATCAAGCTTGATGGAAAGCCCATTTAATTCATCTTTGGAATGTTTAATTTGTATATTTAATTTAACTAAGTTTTTAACATACTGATTAACGTATTAGTGTTAGAGCCATTCCAGATAACCAGACATTGTTCACTTTTACATCCATAGAAATACAAATAAGGAAATGGAGAAAGTAGCCTACTGTCCGTCAGCCGATTACTGTACTGTTTATACATAATAAGTTTTGCGGAAGCACATTGTGTGTTTATTGGCCGGTTTATTGCTGTTTTTGGTGCAGGTAGAATCATGTTTATAGATTATGTTAATACATGCTTGTAACAGGGTGTGCCCCTGAATTCTTTTGCAAATAAATAAAATCTACTTGAAATAATCAACCACCATTTCAACATTTACTTCCGGTATACCGATTGAAATGAACGCGATATTAAACAATGAATTTTAATGTAGTTATCAATTGATTAGCGACTCTGTTGAAATAAAAATAACCAGAAAGTTTTGAATGGTCATGTTTGGTTCACCTCACAGTAAGGTCAGACACAAAACAAAAGGTTGCGGTCAACGTGTGGTCAAAGGTAAACAATACAGTACATACAATGTCAACACCTATATCCGTGTGGTTTCTATGGTCACGTGTGGTTCATTCACGTGAGTGATACACTTTTAAAAACGAAACTGAAATAACCATGAAAACAAAATATTTTTACTTGTTAAATTTATTTGCCGTGTAAATCTAATAAGTTAACAAATGAATTGCTACTGTACTTTAAGTGGCCTACTTCAATGTCTTATTAGCTTCCTCAACTAAAACTAAAAAAAAAATATTCAAACGTTTCCACGTAACCTGTGCGTTTGAAGTATTACAATTTCTATAGTTTCACATAATTTCTGCCAGCGAATTTTCTTGTATAGGCCTATATATATATAGGCCTATATATTTATCGCTATATGTATGGCAGAAAAAAAACCCCCAATAATTTAGACCTATCGGTACTATTTCAATACAGGCCTAGGTCTATCTCTTTGTTTTTCTTTATTTCTAACGAAAATTATAGAGAATGTATAGATAATTATACGTTTAATATAAACCAATTAGGGCTATGAGAATAATAATTATAAATGATAAATAATATATCAAATATTTGTATAATAAATGTACAAATTGGCATTTACAATGATCTCAGCACAAAATAAAGGCAATTATGAAAAAATTGAGTTGTCAAGTGTAATTTAATTGGGAGAGATCATATTAAAACTTAGCCATGTCTACTTTATAATAGACCTATAAGTAATGATATCTAACGAAAATCTAGAGTGTTTCGACATGATAGTAATCATAGTATTCTTGGAAAATTAAAATATCAAACCAATTTTTTTTTTATCTTACTCAGAAAATTATTTTAAATTAATCAGTCAATCAAGCTAATTGTAACTGTCAAAACAACAACGATGAATCGATGGTGATGACATTCTGAGTCGAGTGACAAGAATTTAATATTGGGAGCAAAAATGGCGATTTGGCCTTGAGCAATATTGATAGATGATTATGATGATGAGGAGATGAGGATTATGGTGATGGTGATGGCGGTGGTGGTGGTGATGGTGATGGTGATGGTGATGATGATGACGACAACAACAACAACTATACCAAGCGATGACAATGATGAATCGATGGTGATGACAATGACTCGAGAGACAAGAATTTAATATTGTGAACAAAAATGGTAATTTGGCTTTGAGTAATATTGATAGATGATGAGGATGATGATGACGGCGACGATGATGATGATGGTGACGATGATGATGACGACGACAACAAAAACAACTACACTAACAGCGATGACGATGATGAATCTATTGTGATTCGAGAAACAGGAATTTAAATGTGGAACAAACCTCAAAATTTGGGTTTGGGCAATATTGATATGATGATGACGACGGCCGACGATGTCCACAACAAAAATAACGATAATGAATAGATGGTAATGACAATGACTCGAGAGAGAGGAATTTAATTGTGGGAATAACCTGGCACTTTGACTTTGAGCAATTTTAATAATGTGTATTAGTTTTCAACCCACAAAACCACATTGTTATGTTGGTTGACCATATTATTTGTGAACTGGCGGTCCGAGCAGCTGCCCGCGAAGAGGACGCGGAACGCGCGACCATGAAATTGACCAATCCAGTAAGTCCAGTAGATTGGGTAGCATACTTCGAACTAATCATGGGTTGATGCTGGGTTAAAGGTTTACGTGACGATGGAATTGTAATTAAGGCAAGCAACGGATGTTTGCTTTTTTAACCTAGGAAAATGATTTTCTGACTAACCCCAGCTTAAAGTATCGCTACTACAATTACGTCATAATAGCGCGCACGGTCAAACAGCGCGTAAACACAAAACAAACTTGAATTCACACCATATTCAAGCAATAATTGAAAACACACGGCATGAATATTGTAATTTTAATTATATGGTTTTATAGGTGCAGTACCGGATTTTTACCGAACGGATAAAGTTGAATGAACTAGATTTGTAGGCTACCAAAATGCATTAATCCGGAAAAAAGAATTGCGGAAAGTATCCCATCAATAGATGTTGATCTGTTGTTTCATGGACAATAATTAATTTAAAAAGCACATTATATATTACATGAAATGTTTGTTTTTTCGAAAGCTTAATTAAAGAGAAAATAAATAGATCACAGTAAAATGTTTTTCTGGTTTAAAAAAGAACGTACCAGTAATCCATATAATCAATTGGGACACACAACCCGTAGGCCTAAATTTTCATTAATCTATATTTTCTTTGGGGACGGACGTAAGGTAAAGCATCCGTGCCCCTTCACAGTTTCAATCAATTTAATCCACGTATGATGATGACACCATTATATGATGAGAATTTTAAAGGGGTATTTTACTATTTATTAATTCTATTATTATTGTATTTTCATATTTACAGTTAGTTATCGTTACTGTAATTGCATCGCCATTCTCATGAAAAAAAAAAGTTATTTTTATTTTTGAAAATAATTATTAGGCCTATTGTTCTTATTATTATCATCGTCATTGTTACTGGGTTACGGCAACAACACTAATATTATTATTATTGTCACCATCATTATTATTAGGTACTACACTGGGTATGGAGAATAACTTCGTCAGAGATATGATACAGACATTTGTGCCGCTCCTGTTTGCCACTTAAAATGAGAAATAGGGAGGCAGTACAATATAAAATGAGATATATATTTTTTTGTTTTGTTTTTTTTGTTTTTGTTTTTTTTAGAAAGGGGCATTGTTTGGAACTAAGATCTACCCTAATTTATTTCCTCCATGGATAGGCCTACTGAATTACGGTAAATTACCGTTCGGTTGCTCTGCCAAATGAGCTATGGGGAGACTCACTTGGATCTTCTTACAGAGCCCAAACTTCAGAATATATTTATTTACCATTCATAAACAGATAAGACAGAAATTGTATATAATAATGAAAAGGACAACAAAAACAAAACAAAACTAAAATGAGCTTGTAATTTTCCCACCGTTATTCAGATTACTGTTGAGCTACAAAGAAGTATTTTTAAATCACAATATCCTGTGATTGCCAGAATTGTCATTAAAAAAATATCTAAAATCTTAGAAGTTGAGTATCTAAACCTAAAAAACCTATAATTCAATTTAAACATTATTTCCGATTTAACCACAGGATCAAATAATTTATACAATAAGACACAGATTCACACACCTCCTAAACAAATTTCCCCCCTCCCCCGACTGGCCCAGCCCATTGAAAACGTTCGCAGCAAATATATCAGACTCACAAATAGATAAAAATCACCTTATAATATATCACCTTATTTTGCCAGCTGGCGCACTTATTCATCGAGCTCTCACCCCCCTCTTCACATTCTCTAATGTCCTTAAATATAGGCATTTTTTTCACCTCAACACAATATTTTTTTTTTAAATATTCTATAGCCTAGGTTGCGCCCGGTTAGAGTATGGCCTACCTTATACCATAGCCAGTATAGCGAATCTTAGTCGGATTAACAACTTCAAAAGTGCAATACACTAAGTATAAGGAAGATATATACATGACCTTGAATGAATGTCCACAGACAGTATTCTGGCGCCAACAAGATCACTGGCTTTTAATATCCGGCTGATCATTTCATTCATTTTTTGAGAAGTGATCTCCTTGATTTGATCGTTCTGAAGTACGGTACACTATATTATGGTAATCTATGTGTAGGTGATTCAATATGACAATACACGTCAAGTTGACTATTTTTCCTGTGCGAACGAACTTTATCTATCAAATTAATAATAGTTATTAAAAATTCGAGAAAAAAAACCCACATTTACAAATGTCCAATGCAAAATATTTTAAGGTTTAAAATCTAATTAAAAATACAACCGCAAATAAGCATTACATCTGAACATCCAAACATAATTAGGGCTTTAAAAACACAAATAATAGCCTGGTTACCGGTTAAGCTAATGATTAGTAATAAAGGCGACTAATTGAGCTATACTTTAGATCGTAACAATTGGCTCGGTGGCCAAGTGGTAAGGCGTCTGTCTCGTAAACAGAAGATCGTGGGTTCAACCCCCACTCGGGCCTCCTTTTTTTTTAGGTATTATCCACACTAACCTTGGGGTTGCTCTGACACTCATAATTTACTCAGGATAATGATGTTTTTAATAATAATGAATAATATTATAAATTATTTATATTCTTTAATATTTTTCCTATACGGAATTTATTCAATAGGCCAGCTTTGCACTGTAAGACAGCGTGGAGGTTTTTAAACACAGAGCTCCACGCAATTTCGCTACACATTTTGTGACGCATTTAAAAACTAAACATGTTTATGTACAGCCTTAACTTACTTAGAATCTTGACTTGTTCAGCATTAAATCATATGTACGTAGGTATTGAACTTTATAATATGAAATACCGAAGCACATTTAATGCTATGTCAGGTCAAAATTCCAAGCACAATGTGCCTGAACACGTTTAGCTTTTAAACGCGTCATCACACAAAACGGGGCAGAGTTGTATGGAGTTGTGTTTAAACCCTCCATGCGTTTACAGTGATGTTCAATTTCACACACTTCTAACAGTTGGCTCGGTGGCCAAGTGACAAGGCGTATAATTATGGCCTATCTCGCAAACAGAAGAGGAGTGAGTTCAACCTCCACTCAGGCCTTATTTTAAGGATAATCCCCAATTCTGTTGTAATTACAGGCTTACTTATAATATATTTTAAATGTTATATGTAAATTTTTAATAGAGAAGTTGGCTCGGTGGCAAAGTGGTAATGCGTCTGTCTCGTAAACAGAAGATCGTGGGTTCAAACCCCACTCGGGCCTCATTTTTGTTTACGAAATATTACTTTCATTCATTTTATTAATAACCAGATCGTTTGGCGAAATATTTTTGACTGCAGCATCGAGCTAAAAATCAAATACATCAATCTATAATCTACTCATCTCAAACTCTCATAATCAATACTCAATACAACTGTATTGCCATCTTATACATAACAATAGATTGAAGTTTAACCAGGTATTAACAATAATACCATCTTTTAAATACTCCCTGCAATGTTCCTGAGATTGCATTTTTTAAGGGGAGGGGTGGGGGCAGACGGTGAAGGATTAAAGTCATCTATGTGAAGGTAATTTTAATTTTCTAAAGTAGCTCTGAAAAAGAAGCGACGATATGGGGGGGGGGTTCATCTTATTTTGTTGTTATTAACGGTATAGGCTTACCGTAAATCCTCGAATATGCACCGCCGAGCTTAGCAAGGTTTTAAATACAATGTATACAGTGGTCAAATAAATAAATAACACAATGAAGACACAAGCATTTCTTTATAAACGTTTATTTACATGTACGGCCTATGATAGACCGAACTACGGGAATATGTAACATGGGAACGGGCATGGAAAGCACCACGTCAATTAGGCATATTAATTATTTATTTAATAAGCGCCGCTCTCGAATAAGCGCCGCACTGAAGCCTCCAAAAAAATTATAAACGCCGCGGAGCTTATTCGAGGATTTACGGTATTATAAAAAAAGTTCTCAGTATGAGTTTAATGTTTTGATGTAGTAATAATATTATGGAGTATAGGCCTACACATGGTATATCAAATGAATCCGGTTCATTCACCAGTAAATACGAGGTTATTTGATTAGGTTTGAAGGCAAAACCAAAAGACTTCCGCCTTCGACGAGTATTTCAAAATTGAACGAATATTTATAAGGTGTTGCTAACTATCGTGTAATTATACTAGCCATGAACATACAGTACTACTGTAGTTGCCAGTATTATATCGTAAATTTTACGGGCCCAACCCCAGCATGGTAATACCTATGACTGTACCGCTAAGCCCTGCCCCTCGATCATTATCATTATTATTATTAATTTTAACCATTCTGCTAACAGAATATTCGATGGTCATTGACGTAAATTGATTATGTTGACACTTTAGCAAACGAGACAGTAGGACTATTATGTTAAATAGTGTTATTTAGGCCTATGCCTATATTAATATAAAGTAAATAAACAAGAATCGATACTTTTCTATTATTGTTTTTATTTATTTCTTTTAGGAGTTTGACCCACTTTTATTTAATTTCTTAAATTTTTAAATTTTCATAACATAATTACACATGAAATAATAAATAACATCAAGCTAAATGATATACAGTAACCATAGTTTAACTTTATATTCCTTATGAAAGTTATTTAATAGATTTTTTTTTTCAAATAAATTTAATACTAAAGACTTTCTATTCTTATCGTTGCTAAGATCCTACAATACGACAACGTAAACGCAGTAGACACGTGTGTTCGTGGGACATGTGCGTATTTCTGGCTCTGTTCTGATTGGTCAGTTGTTAAGTTTGATTGACACTTTGAAAAGGCTTAATATTATAAAGCAATGCTTGGCTGATTTTATGTCGACATGAAATCAAATGTGGGGGACTAATTTGAGAGTGTGCGCTCATTTAATCAATAAACTCCGCCACTGCACAGAAGACATCTTTCCCTGGCCTCACAAGTTCACCTAGCCACCCATGGCCCCTCATAGCCCTCTCATATAGACTGTTACGGTTTTGACAGCTACAAGCCCACCTAGAAAAAAAAAACACACACACACACACATGCACAATGAACTCGATTAAGTCAATATTTAATTTTGCTTCTTGTTTTCGATAAGGAAATCAAACGAGATTATTAAATTCCAAGTGCTAATTGAATACTAGAATTATAAGAGTTATGCATTGAAACAGAAATGGTAGAAAGAAAGAACGAACGCACTTGAGTGCTGTGATAATTCCCTCGACTCACAAGTTCACCTAGCCACCCATGGCCCCTCATGGCCCTCTCATATAGACTGTTACGGTTTTGACAGCTACAAGCCCACCTAGAAAAAAAAAACACACACACACACACATGCACAATGAACTCGATTAAGTCAATATTTAATTTTGCTTCTTGTTTTCGATAAGGAAATCAAACGAGATTATTAAATTCCAAGTGCTAATTGAATACTAGAATTATAAGAGTTATGCATTGAAACAGAAATGGTAGAAAGAAAGAACGAACGCACTTGAGTGCTGTGATAAGGAGGAGTGTTAAGACCAAGCCTCACGCACTGCTCTTTTGCGGTCGTGGAGAGGACTTCACTAAAAAAGATTTTGAACAAAACAACAATAATAAATATAATTCTGTGGTAAAGGAAGCATTATTATGAGAGCACATCCAATTACTTCGCTGATGAAAACAAAACATTGACGGATAGCTAGCTCTGAGAAAATTAAATAGGCCTAGGCCTATATGTATGGCTGGGAGTTTACAGAGAATCAATCTATTTTTGTTGTTCTCATCTCCGGACTGTTATGTACCGTATATCCAGAATGTTGATAACCCCCTCCGCTAAAATATCGTTCGTGTTCGTATCCACACATCTCAAACCCATACCCACCTGGCCGAAATGAATACAATTGCATAATAGGCCTAAGCGTAAATAATTATTATGATATTTGTAATTAATTAAACATTAAATTATGAATGAGGCATAGTCGCCATCCAGATACCAGTGCTAAAATATAGGCCAAAATTTAAATTTAAACTGATTAGATATGTTCCCAACTTCTAAGAATTTACACAGATCAGAACAACTATACGTTTCTTCTGATTTACGAACTTTAACTAGTACAAAAATCTTCAAAATACCAGCCAATAAAGGTAGGCCTATACCTAGAAATATATGAATAGTATGTAATACGTTTGCCTCTGATACTGGAAAAAATGTCCGAAGTTTCGATTGTTACAATACCGTGTGTGACAGGCTATAAAACGTGAAAATTACAATTAAAATAGTTTAATTGCTTCCTGTTTAAATTAAAATATACCAGTTTTCAAATTTAAAATTAGTAGGCTTATATGTAAAAAAAAAACATTTCTCATCACTTAAAGGAGAATAATAATAACGTTCCTATATTCAGATTTTATAGTAAAATGTCTGTAAATTATTAAAGACTGAATGATTTTAATAAGTTTCATTTAAAAGTTAATGATTTTTTTTCTCGAATTCTGTGTTAAGATAATTCCTCGCAGACGGTTTAGGCGTACCTATAATAGTTAGACACAATGCAAGAAATTAACATTTGTTGAAGTTTATATTCAACAGCAAAGATATCTTCTTAATGTCTGATGTTCATCACCTATGGAAGTGAGACAAATGCTAGATTACCATGGTAACTCGATTCTCATTAACATCATCTAAATGTCAGATGGTCTTGTTTTGAGTATAGAAGAGTTAATCTATACAATAGGCCTACTTACAAATATTTTTAAATCCTAAAAAAATATAAAAATTTTTATGTAAGATGCGCCTCCAAAATGTCATCTAAACCTGTAACACCGCATGCCAATGGTGCATCGTGAGCGTGGGTTGATGACGTTATATGTAGGCGTATGATCTGCAGAAAATTTGCGGAAGTTAATTTATATATATTCTGTGTTACATACAATATTGTAAACTCACAAATCGTTGACCCTAGAATTTTAGATAAACATTTTATAAGAGTTATGGAAAAGCGACACTGGTTGTCAAAAAACTCAAGAATCATCGCGTTAACCATTGTCTTTATCTTGTTACTGTTAGTCTAGGAATTTCGTTGATATCAAAACATCGTGTGTTCCGCCATGCTTAAAGCAGGTATCAGAGTGAGCTTTATTGAATACAATCACTGTGGTTATTGAATACGTACCATCGGTACGGTTTTGAATTCTTTGAAATTAATTGTTAATTAAATGTGGTATTGTAAGTTAATTTGTTTTTTCTGTTGTGAGTTACGTACTACAGTTTTGTTCTTCACAAAAACACAATAGGCCCTTAGATGTAAATACAGTACATTGCATAATGAATGGTCCTACATTTTGCAGTTTCTTATATTGAACGAAATTTTTTAAAAAGACAATTTTTTCTTGGCGTCTGATTTTCTTGGCAATACTGTATAATATCTTAAGACATTTACTCGTATTTTCAAATGGACTTGAAATAAAAAAAAAGATTATTATTGACATTTGAATATTTTACGTCAACCAATTTTTTTTTAAATGGCATAGGCCGGTAAAAGTCATTAGCCTTACATATTTGGTGAGAGATACGGTACGTGGTTACAGGCCAATGAACAATTAGACCCTATTTCAAATTGCATAAGCCTTTTAGCGACTGGCCTACCATTAATACTTGGTGAGATGCATGATTAAAGACCTAAAGACAGTTTTGAGAAAAACGAAGAGTGGAAATTTAAATTCTTATTTTATCAACCCCATTCCTGATCTCATTCTCAAGGAGATGTTACAGGATTGGAGGAAGAAAAATGAAAAAAACAAAAACAAAAACAAAACAAAACAAAAACAAAACAAAAATCCTCAAGTTGGAAGCGTCTTTCTAAACGTGTCAGTTACAGTACAGTACATGGCGCATTGTATAACATGGTGCCGAAATGTCATTAAAAAAATGGTAATAGACTACAGTAACTATAGGCTTATATATTCGTAGGCATTTATTTATTTTCTCTAAGTTTGGATTGTTCACAGATATATTAAAACCGTGCCGGTACCATGATCGCATCTCCATCCCAACCAATGTTCAACAGGATGGAACACTTTGAATTTTACAAATATAAATTATTACGTTAGTTCGTAGAAGGACCCTCTTAAGAACGTAACAGACATAAATAAAAGCGAGAGGAATATCGCAATAATGCAGAGGAATACGGCATATTTATTGAAATACAAACGTCATAGTAATTAGAAGATCAACATATATTATACTCAATTGAATCTTACGTATCTATCCCAAAGAATCATCATCACTACACGAAATTCCATGATGCATAAGCCTACCTACTTTATCTACCTTGTCATCTGCCAGTTGGCAGGTCCATGATGGAGCAAACTTATAAACCACAACTTTCAGTTTCGTGAAAAAAAAAACAACGACATTCTGTACCATAGGCCTATCCGACGTCATTTATTAAGAAGCCCCCTATAAACAACAATATAATTTTAACGGAAGCGGAAGACTATTAGGCATAAATCTTTTACTCAAAGAAACACAACAAAATACAGTATTATCAATATCTATTCAAACATACGTCATTATGCTGTCAATATTTATGAAAACAGGCCTATACTGTACGTCTTGCTTCGCCTAGTACTAGGAAAACAAAATGCTTAGTAAACCAAATTTACTACGGTACTCAATAGAAAGTTGTTTGGGTGCAAATTAGTTGCTGCAATTTCCTTTCAAAATACTTATACAGTAATAAGCTTAACTGTATTCCTTCGGGTTTCGTTATGAAATCGTATAAAAAAAGGTCTTTCGATAATTGGGCCTACCAATTGCTACTTGACGTCGAATATCTGTAGTGAGAACTTCAATATAAAATAATTAAGCTTATCATATATATATATATATATATATATACATATATACATAGGCCTTTATTTATATATACATTTATATTTATATACATTATATATAATTAATTAATTAATTATTATATATATATGCTACACGATGTATTATATGTCCTTTATTCGAACGCTGTATTGACCTTTCTTTGATGATTTATGTATATATATATATATACATTATATATAATTTAACAGTGTTAACTGCTATCTTGATTAATATTATATATATATAAACATATTTTATATATGTATATATTATATATATAAACTTATATATATATATACACATATCTTAATACATATATAAACCTATATATAATTGTATTGTCTTGTTTTAATTATCATTATCATCTAAATCATGAAGTGGAACCGTAGCTTAGTGATTAAAGTGAGGATCCGGAGGAAAAAAAAATGTTGTTGTACTGTACAACTGATTTTTCTAAGACACAAAAATTATATTTAACAAAGAAACTCGGAAGCAGTTAATGAGACACAGATTTTTGAATATTTAAAAACTGGGAAAATAAGGGGGCGTAACCACCTTTCCCCCAGTTTTGAAATATTCAAAAATTTGTATCTCATTAACCGTTCCCGTGTTTTCGTGTTGTGTGTTAGGAAAATAAGTAGTACAAATATATATTTTTTTTCTCCAGAGCCTGACTTTACGATGCTTGCCTTCAAATCCCAGTCCTATCACAGCAGGGTTTGTTCTCAAGACGAAAATTAACTACACTTCCTAGGCCACAATAAGAGACGGTTTATAAAGCATCGTTCCATCATGTCGGTGGCAAGTGTACTTGCAGTTGGATGTGAAGAAAAATTATAAAAATATCATCATCAGCATAACTTTCATCATCATCATTATTATGATCATTGTCATTTTAAAATACAATAGTGATAAGTTATTATTAACTAGAAAACAACTCATTTTAACAAACTATACTAAAGCCATACAAAATGCACAAAAGCCTTATTGCATGTATTACTGATAATATTTATTCAAACATAGGCCTAGCACGTCAACTAAGAGAAAGCTCAGAAGTACCACCAAAATTCACTCAGGTGAAAATGATGTGGGCGTTAATGTGTCTTCCAGAATCATCACTTAAAATAAATTCCAACCAAATTAACTCATTATATGATGAAATAGACCACAACTTGCAGTTTCGTTAAGAAATCATGTGAATCACTTGGGACAACATTACCTATAACGGTACGGTACCTACAATCAACTTACTGCATTCTTACGAATCAATAATCAAACTATAGAGGGCGTTTCAAAACTTATTTGGTCAGAGAATCAAAGATTACTGTATACTGTGTGATAAATCATCGGAAGACACAGCTAGAACACAATTAAAACATTTAATTGCGTATTTATCAACTTTGATTGAGACATAAGTTAAAAATAACCAAGTTTTCGATGATTTACAGACTTTTTACTGCAAGAAAATTTCACTAGACAATAATGAGACAAAGATCATAGGAATGGTAATATTTATGTACCGTAGTCACTGAAAAATAGTTGCTAATTTCAATTTGCAATGGCCCTTTTTGTTAAGCCCTGCTTCTTAGACATTGTTGCTAAGGTCCAACAAAAATACCATAAAACCTCGAATTGAAGTCCTGGGCTTCTTTTTTTTTTTTTGTAAACTTTGGATGGGCTTCTTTTAGAGGCTACTTTTGCAAAGTAAAGAGGGGACTTTATTTCAAAATGAATGCTGTAAATTCTGAATTTGTACTATAAAACAATAAATAAGGTCAATGTAACATCAATCTGTATGATGGAATGTATTCAACTGCCATCAAATCACCTAAACTATCGTATAAACCAAGCTTGTTTTTAATTTGTTTTGTCTTTTGTTATTCATGTACAGTGACATGTACTGTACTAACGCGAAAAGAATCCTACGCTATCTTGAAAAGAAGCCAATGGACTTCTTTTCGAGGCTAATTTTACAAAGTAAAGAGGGGGCTTCAATTCGAGATGAAGCCCACTGGGCTTTTTAATACGTGGTTTTACGGTATAGCAAATACGTGCGTTTGTATATGTTTGTAAAACGCGCGTATTCCTGACCCTGTCCTGACTGGTCAGTTGTTAAGTTTGATTGACACTTGAGAAAGGTCCACTGAAAAGCCAAATAACTTATAAACAAATACTGTAGCTACAAAGCAAGCAATTTAAATACTGAATTTATTTATTTTTCAGTCCAATACAGAGAGTATAACCTTAATTCCTTACCTCTATGGTTGTCAATCAATTATTTTTTCTATGTACAATTCAGCTTAATTTTTTTCTTCAAAATACAAAAAAATATACATCAAAAATTATCTATATGTACATGTATTAACATTCTATTTACAAACAATACAAAACACTTGATGTAATAAGTAATAGAAATTGGTGGGATAAGTGAATCACTATGGGAATACAACAAAAAGTTAATTTGAATTTGTTAGTAATAAATACTTCTGAGGTGCGAGATTATACAAGTCTGAACATATGTATTGTTCAGGATAAAACAAGTATATATATCAGGATAATGTGGGTGGAATACTGATTCAATTTGCACTTAAATCTTCCCTCAAGAATACAACTGAATTCTATGTCCTCTAACTTAACAATTCAAAAACAAAATCATTGTGTGCAACGTTGAAAAATGTATATGAAATTTATCAACCATTGTCAAATATCCTGTAATTTGCCCGTATATGGGAATGATGATGTCATATCACATCCATAATATGGGAAAAACACATACATTTCTCATATAAAACTTGATAATGTGGATATAATTTTTTTCTTTATGTGCAATTTGTAAAAAAAATGTGCCTATTAAGGAAGGTTATACATCATTGATTCTGGCCAATGATGGTGTGGGGGTGTGTATGACATACAATGAATGACGTAGTGGACATGTAGATGTACCACGCAGTCTCGCGTAAATGTCTCCTGACCTCTGTAGACACCTACGCAGACACACCCCCACACACACACACATGCAGACTGGAAAAAAAAAATTCAATCTGAAATACAAAATCTCTGATATGAATCTCATAGATTATTTCTATTGAACAGGGGCTGGATAACAGTACAGAAAAGTTGCGTATAAATCAGGGTCACGCAACCAATCGAAACACACAATAGCAAATATAATATGGGTTATTTGGTACATGACCGTGAACCGAATCATGTTAACAAATATTTCACAGTAGAACAAATGTAGAACAAATATAAGGTTCAAAACGGGATATTATAAGTAGTGATCATATGTTAAATAGTCATAACCTTGTTGCAATAGCAAAAATGTTCTTCTACAATGAATAAGGCAAACTTCCTACACTTAACAAACAAACTGATTCAGTCAAAGCCAAACTGTTTATCTAGTTAATCTGCTAAGAAGGGCTAATTATTGCTTAGCTCCATTGCTGTCTCTTATACACATCTAGATGTGTATAAGAGACAGGTGTATATATGTATACAGTGTATATATATATATATATATATATATATATATATAAAATATTTGCAAAAAATTTATACTTTTCATACTTTGAATACGCTGGCATCGAGCCAGAGTATTCAAAAACTAGTAAAAAGACAATATAAAATATATATAATACATACAATATATATTATATACATATATATAATATGGATTCTCTAACTACGGCATAAACATGGTGGGATCTAGCATCCACCTTCATAATTAGTCTCTTCCTCACTCCGTTGGACGTACTTGTAAAGTTATCTTCTGTTGATTATCAAGTACCTCTCGCAGCTTGTCTTCTGTCATCGTCAACCGCTGTTCAAGAATATTAACTGTCTGCAAAGAACAGAAGAGAAGCCGATGAAAAACAATGAAGCATTATTAGGAATGCAAATCAATTTAAAATGGCCCATGGTGCAGGAACTTCAAAATGCATCATCTCTCTGACACATTCGAAAAAAACTGCGCCTAACATCTTGATCTGAAAAAGATGAGGGGCCAAAAAAAGGGCCGCCTCCACTGTTCTGTTTTTTTGTTTTTTTGTTTAGAATGTTTGGACATAACAAAAATTATTTACTGGACAAACGAACCTGAGTAAGTACGTCCAACTGGCCAACTATAGTCTCCAGAGTTTTGGAGAGTCCTGGTGGAATCTCTTTCACCTCCAAAGGTGCAGTGGCAGAACCTTGAATCATTGACACATCTGGAAAACCTGTTCCTCCTAACCCCCGCCTCTCTTGATCTGCAGATGTGATCCCAAACTCAGCAAGAGATGGCTGGTCCATCTAGAATGAAAATGATACACGTAAACAGTTAAAAACGTTATAATGTTTATAGAAATTAGTGATTTAGTTTATAAGCATGAATGATAGTTCATGTCAATTAAATGTTTGTCAGGCTGTACTGCAATATTTTATTATACAACCAGCCAAAAAAAAAAAAAAAAAAACCTCAAAAATTAAAATAAACCATTGAACAATTTACTGATAAAAATGAATTTTATTTAAAAAAATATATTAATTAAAATTTTTCTTTGTAAATATTTTCTTTATTTTACTTTTATTTAACCTACATCTCAAAGATGCTTTGGCCTTGTGTTTATTATTGATATAAACTATTAATTCTGTCTGTATTGTGAGAAGCTGTAACAAACAGATCTGGTTTTTATTATTTCAAAAGACATATGTAATTCAGAGTATTTCAATTGTTATTTAAAAGATCTTGAAATTCAAAGAAATCTCTTGGAAAATATCATCAATAATCTACGATAGTTCACAACATCCAGGTAGGAACAGCCTTCAATTGAATTGACAGAATCCATGATTAATAACTCCAGCAAACAACTGCGGAATTAACTAATAGTGATCTAATGAATGGTACGGTATTCCTCATGAGATGAGGCCGTGGATGAACTCGTTTGGATGTGACATTAACAATGGGACATGTAAATTAACTTGACATATATTTTAATAGCTACAGATATTACGTTTTAATGATTGTGAAAACAACATGCAGCAGTGGATTGAAGATCAGTGAACCCAAGTTCTAAGCAGCTCTCACAGTCGATCGGTCTCTACAGAGTTTGATACTGTGTGTGCGTGTCGAATCGGAGACGTCGCCACACTCAGAATTGTGGCTGGTCTCCTCCATCAATCCATTAAGTAGTTTTTATGTAGCAAAGTTGAATAAGTTATCCATCACAATCCCAAAATCATAAGTTTTCATCAGTTTAGAAAATTCATTATTATCATAATAATCATCTTTATCATCATCCTACATAATACATATAAATACAGTTCTATATCTAATTAAAGACCCTCCAATTAAAGACCACCTTTCTGTGGTCCCAAAAAATTAACCCCGGTCCCAAAAGTGGTTTTAAATTGGATGGAGACCTGAAATATATACATACATATACATTTTGGACACTTCTCTGCATATACCTTAATCAGTGATAAAACACGCTATACAATTAAATATTCATCCAATATTCTCGGAAATGTTGTTCCTAACCAAGAGCTAAATGTGACTAGATTCAACTGTCTGGCTCCTTTTGTTAATTAATAATTTAGGTCAAATTAATTGATGACTAATTGCGACAGGATGATCATAATCCAGATGCGGATATGATGAATGAACAAAATTTGAAAAGTTTAATGTCAACAACGATAAATGCATTATTAATTATTCACTGAAATTTACTAATGATGAAATCGGTTGATTAGTATGCATGGTTTTGCATGCAAAAAACTAGAGTACATTGATGTGTCTGGTCTGGTTGTCGTTGCCAACCACGCAACTTTCAATGCAAAATACATGGAAGTTAGAACAATTGTCGCCAACAACTAAGTATGAAAAACAACAGGGAAAGTGGCTGGCACTGCAAATTAAAAATTAAATAATGGAGATAATTTTTAATTTACAGTAACTTGTATTTTGTTGCATGATATGGATTTATGTGTGGATGAATAAAGATATTGAAAAAATTGAATTAACAGACTGATTAAACCATCATAAGGGATCATATAAATTCTATCATCTTCCATTGCAAAGATACAGATCAAAATAATTCTGTTCTTATGATTTACTGTTTTTGACTAAAAAAAAAAAAAATCATTTTTTTTCCCCTGCCAGCCAATATGGGATAATGAGAAGAATTAGGAATGATTGCAACTAATTAACTGTCATGGAAAATATTATTTCTGATTGCAGTTTTCAATTGAAGAAAGTGGATAAATACACAAATTGAGCATTTCAATATCACTTAGCAGCTAGACACAGTGTATTATCATCTTTAATAGTTGTTTACACAGAATGATCACTGGAGCAGCAGGAGGAGAGTACAATTTTAGCTTGTGTTAATAGCCGACAGCTACACGAATCAAATCATTACAAGATTGATCTATCAGCGGATGTTGCTTTGACATAACGGGAAAATATTATTCAATGGCAAGGTACGCAGACTATATAAGATTAACTATTAAATTGTGCATATCAAGAACAGGCGTGGGCAAGTGTCGCTGTAATGCCAACAACAAGTAATTTAGTTTTTATGTGAGCCTTCACAAAAATATGTGTGTAAGAGATGTACACATGTGTGGCTATGTCTTAAATCAATAGGCACATTAATCTGTTTAAATGCCAAGTTCTAACTGGAGGGGCATAATGGTAAATTTAGACTTCAATTAAATTGAATACTATTATTAACTAATAATTAAAACAAAAAACTATTTTCCTTGTTTCGAATTTTTGTCTACTAAGAAACATTTATTTAACATTTATCACATGTATATTTATGAACGATTCTATGTTAGGTACAACAAATATCTCAGAATTTATTATTTTGACAATAAAGTTGTATCTTGTGTGTATCTTTTTTGCAAGAACCTTCATTTGGCTAGTAATCAACTTCAGAATTTTTCTAGTTAAAGAAAATCACTAAATTTGGAATTTGATAACTAATTTAATATTATTAAATTAGCAATATGCATGAAACAAATTGTTCCATAACAATTATATTTAAAAAAAAAAGATACCAACCATTCCTTAAATCATCTGATTAAGCACAGTCTACTTGTGAAATCATGCATGTGTAATAATAAACTTATTAGTAATAGAGATACGATAGTTGTGCAACCTTTGTTTTATTATTATCTGTACGTGATTAACTAACACAGCGTTTATGATACCTATCTTGGTTACCATCCAACCACAAGTATGCATTCTCTACTTTGTGTAATCTTGTACACAATCGAGGACATAAACCAAGCTATTATGCTCACTGACCAAAAATAACACAGTTGGCCGCTAAAACGAATATGACAATGTTAAACCGTGCTGCACATTATGAGCGATATACTTAGTGCCTTCTACTACTGCACGTGACACCAGGTCCCGCTTTATAACACATGGTAATACTACCTTCTGGGGTTTCTACGAGACTTGATCAATAATAATGATGATCACTGTGACCTAGTTATGCTAATCGGATGCATCACCCCCGGCTAGGATTAACGTTTATCCAGAAACTATGCCACATATCAACGTATGTCTTCACCTTCGTTTTCACTCCTCAATCAATATCAATTTTGTTTTCTTCCCCTCCGCGTGTTTAATGATTTGTAAGCCTGAAATTGCACATTTAACTGGATGGTTTTAACGCTTCTTTGTAATCACTCACAGTTTCTAGATTATAGGCTTCAGTGTAACAGGCACAAGTTTCAAATTTGAAGACATTTTTGTGCCAACTTGACAATATACAAAGTTTGTTTAATTTGTGAAAACATTTGCATACCTTGTGTAACATAAGACCTGCTTTTATGTAGCACTATATAAATCCGGAATTACTTATTATAATAATCGCACACAAATACAATTCAAGTATTGGTGTTTTTATAAAAACTATAATGTACTTTATTGGTGTGTACTTTTTATCATAGTCTATTTTAAAACCTCTACACTACTTTATCCGATTAGTTCTTAAGAGACTCATAAGTTACATGAACAATTGACATAATAGTTTTTCGTGCATACCAAGTACTTCTATGTAAATCTAACCGGAAAACTACATAAGTCAGATAATTAATCTGTTTTTATATAAAGCAAATTACAATGTGTCTTTAAGAACTTAATCTTTGTAAACAAAAATGTGACTATTAAGGCAGGATTTGAAAACTTGAAGTGAATTATTAGTTTTATATTTATAGTGATTACATAATCTCAACAGTATTGACATATTTTGTGAAATTTGCATTCTATTTTAAAAAAATTTGTTTAAAAATTACTTATAAATTATTATCTAAACATAAGAAAAGGGTAATATCAGAAATAAAGTGTCTAACTCTCACAGTTTTGCACAAAATGAACTTAGTTTTATGGAAAGAATTAATTCAATGGGATTAAAAATTCTTACACAATAATGGAAGTCTCAGATCCATATATTTGTAAACTCTTGGGATTGGAATAACAATAATGTGACATTTATACAGCCATTGCAATAAACTGCCTCCATGCGCTTTACATTACTACATCTGGTCACTGGACCAAACACCCATAAAACACATTCTCAGCTCCCAGATCAATTTGCAGATAGAATCAGCGCTTGGTATTAGATCTTACCAGCCCACTTATGCTCCTGAGCGGAGGTAGGTGAACGTAGATAAAGTTAGTGGCGTATCTAGAAGTCTTGAAATGTTGGTGGTCTCTTATACACATCTAGATGTGTATAAGAGACAGTGGTAATACTANNCGCAAAATTGGTGATTTTAGGTGATTTTTAACTACTTGACCGTGATTTTTGGGGGCAACTGGGGGGGGGACGCAAGTAATTTCTTTTGGGAGGGGCATGAGTCCCCCCATAGATACGCCACTGGATAAAGTGCCTTGAACACAAACACAAGGGTATTGCACAGTGAGGATTTTGAAACCCCCTCTACCACAAGGTTGAGGTGGGGGAGGGGGGCACAACTGCTTCCGAGCAGGCAACTTAAGATGACTGCAACAATGCATTAAGTAATCAAGTAAAGCACCATCCAGACTATTAAGTTTTATGTGTCAAAGTTGTATGATTTGCTCATATATGGGCAAGATAATACCATATCACACCCACATGGACAATCATTTGTGGGTGCAAAATAATTAACTGGAAATGTTGAAAAATATTTATATATGTGTATGTGAGGATGCCAGTATGAGTCAATCTACATCTCTATAAATAAGTTCAATGTGATGCAATTTTGTAGGACAGGTGCAAAACAATGATAAAAAATATTGATATTAAAATTATCATATTTTTCAATGGTTTTTCCAAAGCAATCAAAATCTTTATACTACATAAAATAAAATGTAAACAAAATAAATCATTTCTAGAATAAGATATTTTGTTGCTTGTAGTTCAATAAAAAAATGTGGAACTCACATAAAATATTAATTATTATCTGGCAGAATGCCAAGATATCCTTTTAAAATACAGTACAATGTTGAATTAGGGTTCGTTCACAATTATCAAAATTTTCACAAATGTACAAACAGTACGCTGGGAGGTGGGGAGGGGGTAGATAAATCTGTACATATGCATGAAAATGTTGATTGAAAATGTCATGCAATATTTAAAATATTAGATTTTCACGACCAATTAAAATGCAACCATTGGTTTTCATTTTCATGTAACCAAAACATTTGACTTCACAAAAAAAACAAAAACATGGAGAATGGTTTTTCAAAAATAACATTTGCTTATGTACACTTTCAGAGGAGAGGGATGGGATACCAAAAAAAGTACTCTTTGTACACTTGTGAAAATATTAATAATTGTGAACGACCCCTTAATTATATACTGTAGAACTGTCTCTTATACACATCTAGATGTGTATAAGAGACAGAGATAATACCATATCACACCCACATGGACAATCATTTGTGGGTGGAAAATATTAAACTGGAAATGTTGAAAAATATTTATAATGTGTATGTGAGGATGCCAGTATGAGTCAATCTACATCTACATCATAAATAAGTTCAAATCTGGCTACAAATTTTCCCTCAAATGAATGACCATTTTTGGGACTCAGTTTTCCAATCTTCAGCAAACTTTTGTCTCTAATGACATAAATTAATATTATAAGGATAAACGATAGTTGTTATTTTTGGGCAGGAGATTACTGTACCTTTAATTGGAGGTGGTCTTTAATGTGAAGAACCTTTAATTATATAGAGATCTGTATTAATTTCATAATTCCATATAAAATATTTCCTATAAAGCTAAAACTCAGGATGTTCTAAACTTTACTTCTTAAACTCAATTAAAATACTGAATCTACTAAATTTAAACTTCTAACAAGATAATGAACAAAGACATTTATTTTATATATTGCTTTATATCATTTCATCTTCATCTTCTATAGTGAACTGCCTACTGTGGGTCTGACATTATTTATGCTCCTCTAAATAAAAAGTTATCTGTACATGTAGACAAACAATTCCAATGTTGAAATATTTTTTTAAATAAAATTTATTAGCTAAACAGACATTATATCCTTAATCTGCAAATAGAATAAAAATAAGCTGAATCTAGCAAGTACTTAAAAAGCATCTGTTTTTCAGTGTAGTGGTTTATTCCGGGAGTTATGACAGGAAATGCTTAAGTAAAGTATGCTCTTAGTAGCGGGTGTGCGGCGCTGTCACTATTGCTTCTGTATGACATGTCCCTGTGGTCGCTATTCAAATTCACTTTGCTCGATCAAGTGTGACATCACTTAAAGTCATCCTCAATTGTATCTTTTGAATATATATACAGCTTCCTAATGGTAACAACCTTAAATGGACCGACATTGAAAGTGAAAGATATAGAGGGTAAAGAATCGAGGACTGCAAGTTGACTTCCTTGAATGAACTTGACACGAAATCGGCAAAAATTAAAATACGCGACTTGAATTCATGGGGTACTGCCAGGGAAGCAGGGGAATCGGTTTCAAAGGTACTTATTAATTGTGGAAATTCACGTACTTGGAACTTTCCGAATTCCTTAAATAATCTTGATGTTAAATCAGCAAAATTTAAAAACACAATTGAATTTGTGACGCACTGTCGAGGAAACAGGACAATAAATAAAAACGAATATAACAATAATGATAATAATATTTCCACTTTTAAGTGCACCTATATCATAAATTCTGTAACAATACTTAATTGCTTTATTTATCTATTATCATAAAAAGAAATTTAAAAAAAAAATTCACATAAGGGGAGGTGACTGACTTGTAATGCAATTATTGAAGTCTCATTTCCATAATCCTGAGGCGATTATTACACATAGGATTGAATTATTGCATTCAAATATTGTCTGGTACCCTCAGGCTAATTAATTTCTTGTAACAATCGCCATCTAGTATAATATTTGGTTTGATTATATTAATATATATTGCAGATAATTAACCAATACTTCAATGATAAAATTAAAAAATCATACAAAATATGAAAGTTTACCTTTGGTTGTGAAAACAATGCTGGTCCTATGTTAGTAACATTAGGTGTTCCTGCTGTCATATTCTTTGGCACCTTGCCGGCATCAACTTCTGTTGGATTTTGAGTGGCCGATGAGCGGTACAACGGTGATCGTGGGTGGATGTCGTGAATATGTGGTGGAGGGGCGTGAGTTTGAGTCCGTGCTTTATGCGATTCCAAGACCTCACTGTAATCAATCTGGTCAAAATTTGTCTTCCAAACCATCACCTAAATACAGAAAACATGAATCAAGATGCAGAGTGATAATACTACTAAATTCTAGTACAATTCAAGACCACCTTTAGGACCCTTCAAATTTGGGGTGGTCTCAGAGTGCGGTCTCCAATTAGATGGGGAGCTATATGTTAAAAAATTGAAGACTCTGTTAAAAAATTGAAGATTATTATTTAGTTCTTTGAAAAAGTGGTGCTAAATTAGAGGGGTCTCAAATTGGACAGTTAACTGTACTAAAGTGTAAACCCCTATGCTGGGGTTTTTGCGCAGTAAGTAACAAGAAAATAAAAATTGAATCAATCTTCTAAATAAAATTTCTTTTTTTTTAATGAACAATTACTGAGCTCTTCAATTTTTAAAGAGCGCACTATTAGCTAGAAAATTATCAAATACTCCTCCAGGGAGCTGTGTATTTGTTTCATGGGCATCTATTTCAATGATGACTAAGGTAATAATGAGGAAATGCATAGAAATATGCGCTATAAACCTTGACGTGATTAATAAACGTGCTCTGCATACCACTCAATGTGTATGTAGATGAATAACCCACATTTCAAACACATTCCAGACCCTAAGCACACAGAACCCCCAAACAGTCTATCTTATAACACACAGGCAGTATTTTTTACTTTATTCAAACTTTTTCTTGAAACATAATAAAATACAATCAACCACATTATCGGTAGTAAACAAATAGGATAAAATCAGATATTCTAAGTACAAACACTACACCCCAAAAACAATACATAAACAGAAATGCCAAACGAAATGCACAAACAATCCAGAACATCAACCCAGTCAACTCTTAAGATTCATAGCATGCGATTCCCAACTCTGACAAAACAAAACATACACACATATTAAACTAATCATTGACACTTCATAAATTCATGATTACAAATGACAAGACGACAAGGTTTTCAACAGATCACATATTTTGAGATAATGAATATCATCTCAAAACCATGCCAAGTACTATCTGAATCCAAGCCAAACAGGATCTTGCACTTGCCAAAAAATTGAAAACCATAGTACATAAGATGACGGCTTTAAATTAGTTCTGGTCAAAATTATTAAGAGTACAATGCATGAAATATTTTTTTTGCGGAAGTTTGTTGGCAAACAAATAAAAGTTGTTGATAGCATGTTAAAACTCTGATCACACTATCAGATTTTATGTGACAAATTTGTGTGTGTGCCCATATATGGACATCATGATGTCATATTTCATTCAAATATGAGCATATCGCATTTATTTGTCACAAAACGTTTGATTGTGTAAACAAAGCTTTAGAAAAATCACCAATACTAGAGCGCTAACAGCAATGTATTCGATGTTCGAAATACGCAGAGCTGTGTGTGTGTGTACCCTGTCTCTTATACACATCTCACAGGTAAAATGGAAATTCTTTTTCCACTGGCAAAGAACATGAAACATCAAAAAAACATTATAAAAACATTAAAACACACCAGAAGGAGAATATAAACTAATAGTCTTAAAAAATACTTAAAAATGATCTCATCTTAAGTAGTATGTTATTTTTATATTTTAAAAAAAAATGGCACTTTAGAAATCAGTAGTGTATGTGCATTTTTAAATACAAGACATCATCTTTTGATTCAAGTTGCCTAAAAAAAAACACCCATGGCACTTTTGCAGTCACTAAAAGTGAAAGCATTGAGTTGAGTGTTTTGAAAGTTTGGAAATTCAAAATTTAAATTATCTACATTAGGAGAGAATATGTTTCTAGTAAATTCCATTATATTTTTAGATTTTGAAAATCATTGTTTTAATTACTCAACTTAATAAGCAAATTACAGGCACTTTGAACACTCATTCAAAATCAGAATTTATGTATTAAAGGGTTTTTGTAAGGAGAAATTTTCATTAATAAACATATGCAAGTGATTTATGCTTTAGGAAGTTTAATTACAACGATCTAATTAAAAAGAAAGTTAATTACAACGATCTAATTAAAAAGATAAATCTATATATAAATAGATATTTTTGGCATGTAGGTCATCACATACAGCAATCAAGAACCTCCTGTTTCACTTTTACTTGCCATGATTTTGGGCTGCAAACTTTAAAAGAGGATACTGCCAAATAGTTTGGACAGTTCCATTATTATTAGGGGGGGAGTTAAAACTTGAGACAAAAGCTAACCTGTTCATCAGCGCCACCAGAGCCAAAATATTCACCAGTTCTAGAGAATGCTGCTGCTGTTGCTGCACCCTTCGAATAAAAAATAAAACAGATGGTGGTTTTAAGGTAGTAAATAATAGATGATAAGTACTAATGCGACAATAGACATGTTTACACACAAAATGTGCATGCCAGGAGTATAACTAATGTATGTGTGTGACCACATAACCATTGTTAAAACAATAAATGTAACAGCACTTAAGAATCAATAAGGGGTGTAACTCCTAGGTACATTTAAAAGCTACTATAAACACTTAACCTGTGATTTGTATGGAGATAAATTTGTATTCTATCCTCAAAATTATATACAGATTGAAAACTGTATAATTATATTTTTTAAGTTCTGCTACTCTTGCATTCTCAGTTTGAGGCATGGGCAGCTTAGATACGGGGTCTATTTCTGATGCTTCCCAGCAGGCATGATATTAAGGTACTGGCACATAAAGTACTATGCAAACAATTTTTAGCGCAATGTTGGAAGGGGAGAAGGGAGGAAGTTTAATACAGGTAGTAGAATGAAGGCCATGTGACTTTTACAGAAGCTGTAATATAGAAAGTAATTTCAGCGGCATAATGGAAGGGCGGACATTTTAGCACTGAAAGTATTGATTGAGAGGATTTAGTATGTGTGACAGTGTTTTGTTAAATAGATGGTATAGTATGATAACTTAACAAAGCAATACTGGAGTTATGGACAGGGGTGATAATGTATAAAGAGTTGAAAATGGTGGATTTTGATGAAAACCTGACTTATCTTGCTTAATAATCTATCAAAATTAACTTCACAACCTGCTTTTAATTCCTGATGGAGAAAGTTACCTGATGTCCATGTAATGTGTAGAAGAGACGACCTTCAAGAAGATCCAGTACTTTAAGGGTGGAGTCATTAGAAGCTGATAGAAGATAATTGCCCGTGGGATGAAACGAAACGCCGTTGATCGCTCCGCTGTGAACTGAAACAACATGAACTTGCCATTAGCGACTTTGCTGTCAATCATGAGACAGAAATAAACACTTGGGTATATAAAAATTAGAAAATGACAGGCAAACTCTGTAATTGACATATATCACTGCTCAACCACAATCTATTAGAATGATTAAAAAATTCCTGAATAGGAAAAAGACAAAGAAATGCACTGGATACAGGATACTTTAGTATTCAATCAATGTCAATTTTTGAATTACAAAAAGAGCAAATGGTAATATCGTGGTGTAGGTGGCGATTAAGGTACTTGCCTTCTAGTCCCAACGCCAACGGTTCAAAAGCAATGATTACTTCCCCCCACCCCCAACATCATCAATAAGCTTTCAAGAACATTTATTTTGTTACACATTTATTTTAATCACCACAGTATTCCAATAGCAAAGCTGATTATTTGGGTTTATAACCAAAGTTGCTTTATTTATTCTTGAGGAAGGGAGTTGCTTTTTGCTCGAGCAAAAATAAATAAATCCCAAGATTTTTTGTCACTGCATTGAACCAAGGACATTTGGATTTGAAGGTGGGTGTCTTTACCACAAAACCATAGCCAAATTATCTACTCCCTATAAAACACAAGAGAACTGATATGATGCTCATAAAATACCTAAATAATAATACTCAAATCCTTTAATATACCTTGATAGTGTTGTAGCAACTTATTCATGCGAATGTCCCAGACTTTGACAGTGTTATCTGTTCCTCCAGCAGCAATGCATGTGCCACTGGGGTGAAATGCTACACAATTCACAAACCTAAACAAAAACAAACAATACCAAAATCTCTGTATAACATACAAATAATTAAATGTAGCATAGCTCTGATGCATCACCCAACACAATGATATATACTAGCTATATAAACTAGCAAAATACATTTTCAAAATAATAATAAACAAATTTAGGTAATCAGATTGTTTTTGTGCTGAATTTTCAAGTACATACATTTATGAATTATGTATATCATTAAAATTTGTTTTAATATTTTAAATGTATATTTTAATTTAGCAATCTCATTGTTATCAATATTTTTTTTTAAATATTCAATTATATATTAACTTTTGTATACTTTGAGTTGATTCCACTGATTAATACTTCAAATTTATTTTTTAATTTCGTAATTTGATTGTTATTATTTTTTTAATAAAAAAAATCAATTATTTATTAACTGTTGTCTTTGATTCCATTGATTAATATTTTAAATTTATTTCATAATTTAGTATCTTATTGTTATTCATTGTTTTTCTGAAAATATTCAATTATATATTATTCAACTGTTATGTCTTAAACTTCAAGTTATTGATTCTACTGGTGGAATAGCAAATGCTTTTTGTAATATAGTTACTTGCCATTAGAATAAATTAGCTATAATCTCAAAGAATATTTTAAATGTAGTTTTTAAATTTAGTAATCTCATTATTATTAATTTTTAACAAATATTAAATTATATATTAACCGTTGTCTTAAACTACAATTTGATTCCACTGATATTTATTTTAAATTTATTTTTTAATTTAGTAATATTATTGCTATTCATTGTTTTTCTGAAAATATTCAGTTATACATTATTCAACTGTTATGTCTTCAACTTCAATTTGATTCCACTGATGAAATAGCAAATGCATTTTGTCTTATAGCTACTTGCCATGAGAATAAATTAGCAATAATCTCAAAGAAATGACAGAGTGTTACCTATTTTACAATTTACTGACTGACTTTACCCAGAACTTGGTTATTAATCATTATTAATCGCAATGCGGAATGAGGCGATTCCTCTGAGGAGGGAGGTTGTTAGCACCTTGAGATATGGATCATAAAGAAGCAACCGTAAAAAATCATTAAAATTGACATTTAGCTACCGTATGGTATTTCTCAGTAATAAGAAGTATTTTAAATTACATTGCTGCTTTGTCTTCTTAAATATAAATGCCTTCTTAAATATAAACTTCACTGCACAGGTGTATTATCTATACACATTGATTTTTTAATGAAGTTTTCTATGACTATAGGTAATAATGGGAAGCACTGTTAGTGGAAGGTGCTGCAAACATTTAAAGTATCAGTATATTATAATTATTACTGTCATTGGAATTGTCATTATCATATCATCATTATTATTGATTTTGTTATACTCATCACTATTATCAATATAATTTTCAATAAAATCATCATCATTAATATGGTAATATTTTTTTCATCACTATTATTATCATTATTGTTATTATCAGTCACTAGAGACTTGCAACTTGGTTTGCTAGATTCTAAGTTGAATAACATGTGTGTTCACTAGCCTGTGAGATTGTAACACTCAGTTCAGTACTTCAAATTTATTGTGACTTGACTAGCTTGTGAGTTTCTTAGTCGATGAGCTTACTTGCCTATTGGTACTGTATACTTCTAATACATTGTAGTATAAGTTAGTTTATTGCTAACCTGGTATTAGTTTACTAGCCTGTAACTTAGCCTATTAGTTTACTACTAACCAATAATTTACACAGCCTGTGAGTTTAATAGCTTATGAGTTTCTAAGACAAAGTAGTAACTAAACCTGACTTTACTAGCCTGTGAGTCTCCTATTATTTATTAGCTCAAGTTTATAAAACATTAACCTAAACCTAACTAAACCTGACTATAAATAGCCTGCGAGTCTCCTAGTCGATGAGTTAACTTGCCTATTGGTATACTACTAACCAATAAGTTTACTACTAACCTAGTATAAGTTTACTGTTAACCTAGTATTAGTTTACTAGGCCATTAGCTTACTACTAACCTATTATTATACAGCCTGTGAATTTATTAACTCAAGTTTCTAAAACATTGGTATCTAAACCTGTACTAGCCTGCGAATCTCCTAGTCGATGAGTTAACTAGTCTATTGGTATAATACAAGCTATAAGTTAACTACTAACCAAGTACATTATTTTACTAGCCTGTGAGTTCCTGAGTTTACTAGCCTATTAATTTACTATAGACTAAGTGATAATGCCACTAAACATTGTTTCTGCTGTGGATATTGACGCTTTTTCAAAACATTGTTGACAGACTGATTGATTGATTGATTGAGCTTATTAGTTTACTACTAGCCTCTTAGCCTGTGAATTTTGTAGCTTGGTGAGTATCCTAGTCCACAAATTTATAGCCTATAATAGTTTACTTGACTGAGATTACTAGACTATGAGTTTATAAACGTACCAGATCAAATTAATTGGTTTACTAGTCCATCCATCAACAGTTTGTTACTTAACTAGCTTAAATTTACTAGCCCATGAGTTAGTTAGCTTGTTAGTTTACAAGCCTGTAAGTTAAACGTTACTTATATGACAATGGCCTGCTATTTTTACAGTGTTCATCTGCGACTATATTGAGCGTCGAAATATATTGAAGCGGACACTGAGTAACGGTGAGCAATGGCAGAATTGATTCTATCCGATGTATGTCACTGACACTGTGTCAACGACATCCGCATAAAGGGAAGTAACTCATCAACGAAAAGATAGTGACTAATAGATACAATAACACAAAATTACAACATATGTGTACAAGTGCTCGTAATAAAAATAAATGCACATTATTATATAGGCAATAAAAGTGGAAGGAAACAACATCTTCATATCAATTATATCTATAGCTTTAATCACCATCGTTTAACAATGAAGCGTGTAGTGGAGAGGTATAGCCTTTTGCCTTTTAGTCAAAAGGTCACGAGTTGGGAGTCCAGATGATGACACTGCTTAGTGGACATGGCATTTTCATGTTTCATTTTTTTTCAATAAGGAGTGTAAATGGATACCTATAGGATGGATGCATTATGTAATGAAATTGGTAGTGAATTAATAACTGCATGACTAGGAATGTGTACAGATGTCCCCCGCGGAAGTGAAAGAGGTCACACATTGTGTAAGATAGATCTGATGCTTAGGGGAACACCAGCTCAGAAATCCTTGGAATTATGTCCTATATTAGTCCCAATAATAAATGAATGAGAATAATTTAGTACAACATGAAGTAACCAATGAGGTTTAAGGTCATGGAACACTTACCCTCCATGTTCAAAAAAGGTGTGAATACATTCTTTACTTGTTTTATCCCATATTTTGACAGTTTTGTCATCACTGCCCGACACGATCAAGCGACCATCTGGTGACCACTTAGCACAGCGAACCCAATTCATATGTTGGCTTAACGAGAATTGAAACTTTTGCCGATGAACAGTCCATACCTTCATAATAATGTAAAAAAACAATATACTTAAAATACAAGTACATACAACTATAAAACTTGTTTCAGTATTTTACAGCTATGCTCACTTAGATAATTATCCAAATTGATATCTTTATAAAGAATATCATATTAGTAATTGTGTACGGGTGTTAACAAGCAGATTGTAAAGTCAATGGAATCAATTTAAAAATATTAAATAATTTAAGCGATCATTCCATCAATAATGTACCGCCATCATTCTATAATTACCATCACAATATCATCCTCACCACCACAATGATCATTATTGATCCTAAACATGTCACCACATCACAATATCCATCACCACCACCCCCACAACTATCATAATCATATACCATCATACTCTCATCACCACCCCCAATATTACCACCACTAAAACCACCATTTAAAACAAAAAATTTCATGTAATTCAACTTTGGCTGTAATTACGATGTTAATAAAAAAAAAACTGCAGGGAAAGAAAGATAATTAAAACACATACAATCCTCTCATTTATACATGGTTTCATAAATTATATATATGTCAAAACCTAAATATTGCAGGCTTACACAAGTATGATTCATTAATTACTACATTAATTAAATATGAGTAATTACTAATTAATTCCGAATGGGTTTAAAGTGAGTTCCGCTTTCACAGGAACATGAATTACACTTATAACTGGGCTGCAAGGCACTCAATATACGATAGACTATCACAGCCTGTCATCTAAAGAGGGAGATTGCTACCCAGTCAACACGCAATTAGGCAAGAAATAATAGGCTGTATGTTTTCACTATGATTCTGGACACAGTGAATTGAGTAAGAGAATGTTTACAAAATTCATTGTTTATAAAGCAGTAAATACATTGAGTATTATAAACATCTCATAACCTGATCATATAAATATTTGAATGCATATGCGTTGAAGTGTAAAACATTATAGCCTACTATTTTGTTGGCGGACACCGACGCTATATACAAGATTCCAACATTGTTATCATTATTATCTTGCTTAATTGCTGCGTGGACTAAGTATAACAATAGAGCAACAAACCTTCACTGTCTTGTCATCGGAAGCGGTCACCAAATACTGACCGCAATTTGAGAACTCCACGCTCCTGACAGTTGCAGTGTGGGCTTTGTATACGGTTGATTCACCTTTACTGTAAACAAAATTAAAATAATTATTAAAAAACATCTCTCTATCTTTAAGTTTGTTTACAAAGATTTTAAAATGCAGTAATGTGCTCCTTCTACTATTTCGGCATAGTTTTTTTTTTTAAAGGAAAATTAGTTTAATGACAATTAATTATTAGTTCTAAATAATTTCAATACGAAATAATACAATAAATTTAGTGTGGTATGTTGTAGTAGTGGAGTAATGTGGTTTCTTTTTTGGCCAGAACCCTAATAAAATTGGTGGATCTAATAATCATACACAGCACCGAACAGACATAATTTTCAATTCAGTTAACAAAAATGTGGTTTAAAAGTAAATAAAAATAGACTTGAAATTTCTAATGAAAGATTATTGGCTAACATAACATCTTAACATTATGTGTACCTCTATGATCATATGAAAGTATAATTTGTCCACATTTTATGGTTACAATGTTTATAAAGACTGTGTTTGCAGAATATGCGTGCCTGAATATATGGGAGCATGTTGTTCTAGATGGTTGGAGAAGAATTTAAAATTTAAAACACTGTCACATGGATGAATAACTTTCATTGCACATCCCTGTTCCCCTGTAAAATCTCTTAATGTCTACTTTAATTCATATCTAATTTTGAGTTTGATATTTCCATTCTGTTTTTCATTGCTCCCCAGGTAGGATTACTGTGATTAGGCTGACATTCAAAACAAGATTAAACTACCTATGCACTGTTCTTACCATGTCTTGCTTGATTAATTGTGACATTAGTGATATTACTTGGGGCAAAAAAGTATATTTCTTTTGTTTCTTTTTATTAGTTTAAAAAGATACTGTTTGTATTTTTTGCTGATGTAAGGACTTTTAAACTCTGAAAATCCTAAAATTGTTTACCAGACAAGTCTAGGCACAGAATAATTATGTGAGGCGTCATGACAAAATGAACTTTGAAGTCATATTTTCAGTTTCAGTGTTTCACATAGCAAATGTTGTGAGTTGAGTTACAGATTAAATTTGTTTTTTGCTACATTTTGTACTAAGCTGTCTATCAAATTTGATAGAAAAACCAATAGGAGATTTATCAGTTGTTTATCGCCTGGGGAAAATTTCTTCAAAGGTATGTTTTCAGAATTTTAAAATGAACTTAATTTGGTTATACTTAACCTAGGAACTAAATTTAATAAGTAAAAGATTAATTTGTTACTTTTTAAAATTTGATTAAAGTGTTATTTATGCACTATAAATAATAATTCTAATAGCAATTCTGATATTGATTTTTATTTTACAAATTAATTTTCAAATGAATTGGTTTGATATAAATAACATAAAAAAACTTAATTAAAAAGAAATTCAATTATAAATACCTCATACTTATAAATAAATAAATTAAAAATTAAACAAATTAATTAATTATACTATACTTATACAGTAATATACTTACACACTAGGAATCCACAAGCGGACAGTCTTATCTCTGGATGCCGAGGCCACCAGATGACCAGAGGGGGAGAAGTTCACAGATAGAACAGCATCCTAAGATCAAGAACAATCAAACTTAAGTACATGGATACAGTATTCTATTTCATTTACACAAAAACATAAAGGTATTGTTAGTTCCATGTCCATCATAGTATCAATAATATTAACATTTCTATAGTATGAATTGAAAACAATATAAAATTATGTCATTATTTAAAACTATAGAAATGAAATTGAGGAGGATTGATGATGAAGGTACCAAGAGACTTGGTAACAGAGGATCAAGGTTACAAAATGATCAACCCTCACTCAGTGGTGTAACAATCAAGTATATTTGGTATTCGCTAGCCTATGAACAATTATGAATATTAAGATTGCATATTATAAGGCAATGCCTGTATCTGAGAATAATTATGTATGATTTGTAAACCATAACATCAACTTTTATTTTCACATATTCCTGGGCCTTTTTGGACTGGGGACCTGGGGCTTGACCCCCCGAGGGCCCAATAACAATAAATAATAATAATAATAACAATAATAAAAAAATTAATAATAATAATAATAATAATAAATACCACTTTAAATATAGCGCACATATCCACTTAAAAAGTGCTCAAGGCGCAAGAGACAGAAACATGAAAAAATAAAAACTTGAACAAGAAGCGTGGAAATTTACTCATGAAATGTTCTAAGCTAGATCTACCAATAAAATGCTGAAGAAACCAGCATCACCGCTTTGTTTACCAGCACTTTGACGCCCTCAAATGATGAGTTCTCCATTCCACAAGCCCTCAAAAGATCAGCACTTTGTTTACCAGCACTTTGACGCCCTCAAATGATGAGCTCTCCATTCCACAAGCCCTCAAAAGATCAGCACTTTGTTTACCAGCACTTTGACGCCCTCAAATGATGAGCTCTCCATTCCACAAGCCCTCAAAAGATCAGCGCTTTGTTTACCAGCGCTTTGTTTACCAGCACTTTGACGCCCTCAAATGATGAGCTCTCCATCCCACAAGCCCTCAAAAGAGACTTAAGTAGGACACTCACTGCGTTGTACGACCGTCGGACGCCGAATCCACATTTGCTTCCGGCGAGCGATAGACGACGCAACGCCGTCTGCTGATTGTCAGTAGCAATCTGAACGGATCCCCATTAAAAAGACGATCCGTTGGGTCCGTGTCTTCGCGTGCATTCTTCGTCCCGTTGCAGTCGCGTCGCCGTCGCACGACTTTAAATACAGCACAAACTTAAAGGTACATTTATCAATGTATTATTACATGTTACTGTTTAAGTGACTTTCTACTGCACTTTCCTTTTAAAATTGAAAACTTTCCAGAGAGAAACTAAAAATAGACAGAGATTTCAAAGTGAAAGAAATAACTGTACGGAAAAAATGCCAAGTTTTTTTTGCCTCATGTAATCAAAACAACTCCACTATCATAACAAGACCATGAAGGCCTGGAGAAATAACATGTTGTGCCTCAGACCATAAAATATAAAAATTAATAAAATGCCTCCAGCAGCAAATGGTCTTAACTGAATCCAATTGGATGTCTGATGGAAAAAAAAAAAAAAAAAAAATAGATTTTTAAAACATGCCTCTGGTGTAGTATGTGATGCCTCTGACTACTAGTCAAACATTTGTTCTCCCGCCGGTGACTAGGTCAACGCATTGAGGATCCCAGATGAAAGGGTTCACTTGATGCATTTGGCTTATTAAAAAACAGGGTTTTTTTACATTTCTGATTCACAATCACATTTTTTCAAGTATTGTATGGCTAAATCAACCACTTCCACTAATAATGGAATTTAATTAAAAATAATGATTGTTTCTATCTTCATCAAGGTTGCAACTTCACAAAACTATATTCAATCTATAGTATGTTTAACTTTACATTTTTATACAGTAAAATTATAAACAACAATTAAAATTGAAAAAGGCAATGTGTGATGCCCTTAATAACAGTAACAAATAAGCAATCAAATAAAAATACAAAAAAAAAGAATATTTGTATTTGCCTTTAATAATTAATTTACACATTGGTATAAACTGTACTTTCCTTCAGTCATTTTCCTGTCAGCTTCCCAACTACTACATAAATTCTTTCAAGATTGACACTAAAAATAGATGCTAATTTCAAAGTGAAAGGAACTATATATGGCTGTTTTATTAGGATGGTAGCCAGATTAACAACTCAAACAAGGAGGATACTCGGCTACATGAACGTGCCGGCCCATAGCGACACCACAAGTCGCCAATCTAATTACCAAGTGGGAAGGGATTAATTACTAGAAAGTTATTGCGGTTAGCTGTACAAATCACAAACGGAAGCGAGTGAGTAACGCAATTTCAGTGTATACCGTACCAGTACCTAGTTCCTAGGTGAATGTAGTTCAAAATTGTACAAGGAGAAATTATCAAAATAGATTGAGCATTTTTGGAAATTTCGCTGTTGAGAATTATGAACTAAATTAAAGTCATTCTTGATTAATTAAAATAGAGTGGAATCAGTGATAAGAAAGAATCATAATTAATGACATTCCTTGTTTAGTTTTAAGTCTGTCAAATAATTAAAGGGATGAAAAATGTAATTGATAATTCCTGCCTTATTATATTAACCACATGGTAATTATTGTGATATACTGTAAACTATAAAATGCTTCTTAGTCCAACATCATACAGACTTCATCATCACAGTTTTAAATTACTGAATCTCATACTGACCTTTTGATCAACCCAACATAACTATTTTACATACTTCTGAATCCTGTACTGTGCAGACCACCTGTCAATGTTCTCACATGTACAGATTCTGTCATTGCTCTACAGGTTCATTCTAAATCTTAAACAAATCTCACACACCTTGTTTGTACAAGTTCAAACTCTCATAAAAATCTCACAATCACTATTCTAGTTCTGAATCTCATGCAGACCATATACTATAGTACTGTAGTTCCACTGGAAATCTTTTTTAGTTTTTAGTCATTTTTAATTTCTAAATCTCATACAGACCTCACACTACTATTCTAATTATACAGACTTAAATAAAACACAGATCTCACAATCATTATTTTAGCCCAGAATCTCATGATTTTGCAGTCTTTGTTCTCTTTCAAACCTCAGTAACAGTCATCTCATACACTCTACATACTTTTTATAGTAACAATATTCGAGTTTGGAAACTCACACAAACATCACCCATATTTTTCATATAGACCTCAGTTGTTAAATCTCATACATATCAGTTATTCTCACAAATGTAATCTCACGACATACAGACCTCAACAGCTACTCTTAAAAGCTTCATAATGAGGGCACAGGTTGAATATAAGCTAGATGAAAAAAAGAAAAACTCGGACCTTCTTGATTTGAACTTTGTTGATATTGGGTTTGTACATTTTGCCTAACGTAATACCAAAACAATTACCATGCTTCTCGTGTCTACATGCTTTGATTACACATGCACGTTCTAGTTCAGGAAGCGTAGAGAGACCGCCCTAAAGACAGGAATACTATCATTAAAGTCTATTCACTATCATAACATAAACCTTGACCATGGATGGCAACGGAATAGATAAACAAGGTCAGAGGAGAAATAGAAACAGACAGATTTTAGGTGGATTGGAAAAGATGAGCATGCAGTTTGACTTAATTCTACATCACTGAAACCATGAAACTTCCTTCCATTGATATGACAAGCCCAATATATCAGGCACCAGAAAGCCTCTAACCTTGATCCCGGCCCTAAGTACTATGTATTGAAAGTGTATATTCAGTATAAACAAAGAATAAATAAAAAAATACATTTTGCCTAATGTAATACCAAAACAATTACCATGCTTCTCGTGTCTACATGCTTTGATTACACATGCACGTTCTAGTTCAGGAAGCGTAGAGAGACCGCCCTAAAGACAGGAATACTATCATTAAAGTTTATTCACTATCATAACATAAACCTTGACCATGGATGGCAACGGAATAGATAAACAAGGTCAGAGGAGAAATAGAAACAGACAGATTTTAGGTGGATTGGAAAAGATGAGCATGCAGTTTGACTTAATTCTACATCACTGAAACCATGAAACTTCCTTCCATTGATATGACAAGCCCAATATATCAGGCACCAGAAAGCCTCTAACCTTGATCCCGGCCCTAAGTCTGCTAATTACAATATGGAACCATAATGAGTGAGGTAATTAAAAAACAAGAAATATATATTTATGAATCATGAAACAAAATGGGCAAGGCTGAGAGACTGTCACTAAACTCCACCAAAATAAACTAATAGTAATGCAGGGTTCCACTATATAGGGAATACAATAATTGCTTTTTAAATGTTTATACCACGCTGTATGTGGTCCACATCAACGTTGCTGTTGATTTATTGAATAAAATATAATTTAAAAGTTGTAGCTTCAGGGTAACCTAAAGTGCCAGTACAGGAGTCTTGGCGTCAATGTAGGCATTATATTTTAATGTTAATGTTACTTCCAATTGTAAATTGCTGATCTGTTTAAATCTTTTATTAGATTTTTATTTTTATATTTTTTTCTATGAAGATGTTTAATATAAGAGTGCCATTTGATAGTGCTTGCACTTTAGGCAATCCTGAGGTAAGGAACATTCCGTTTACAATATGTTTTGTCTTGTATTGCTTTTTACATGGATATTGAACAAATAAATGTCAATCAAGATTCTACCAACTCTCGTAAGTCTCATACCTGGGCCATTTACAAAGAGCAACATAGTACACTCTTCATAAAAGTGAGCAGGGGATTATCCCCTGGTGAATTTCCCCATTCTACACCTGGTATGACAGTGCACCCCACAACATCAGGTCTCCAGCCTAAAGTTATTATTCTAGTGATTCTTGACTAGGGTGAACTGAGTTTATTTATATGAAACTTGCTAAATGAAACATGATGCACGATGTGGACTATTACAAAAATGACAGTTCAATTTGCTAAGTTTGGCTAAATTCTAGCATTGTATTCAATTTCTGTATTAAAAATATGTTTTCATCATAAATGAGACAAAATTAAAAAAACATGTGTGTATATGTGTTTACAATTTACAATGACAGACACCTGCATGTAATATTTCATGTGACATGGATCATACGCCAGAATTGTGGCGTCTAACCAGAATTGTGGCGTCTGAACTTGCACTGTGAAGTCGGTGTTTTTCATACTATCGCTGTGTGTCTTGCAACCATCTATGTTGTAATGTATGTTTTTTTTGTTTTTGTAATTTGTTGTATTTTTGTATGTTTGACTGATCAGCTTGTTAATATTTAATTTCATGAAAACTGCAATATTGCTTATCAATTCATATTTGTATCCTGATTTTATAATGATATTGCATAAACTACTTTGAGTTTTATCATGAAATTGTATAAACTATAGAGGGGGTACATTCAATCTGTATTGAAAAGGTAAATAAGTGAATGTAAGTTTATTCAATCTTGAATAAACATTACAATTGTATAATACAATTAAAAAGAACAATCAAAGCCTTGAAGTGTGATGAAATACAATAATGATAATAATTAAATAACAATAAAAACAATAACAATAATAACAACACTAATGAAAATGACAAATACTAAACAAAAACATTAGTTACAAATACATACCAACTTGTAAAGCAAACATTACTTAGATATTGAGGGTGCATGGTTACATTTAATTTATTCATCAAGCTTGTCGGTGTTGGGTTTTGGTCAAATAGGTGTAGGGGGAAAAGGGAAAACTCTCTACCTTGTGTCCAACGAATCTGTATGCTCTCATCTGTGGCTTGAAATTCCACACCATAAGGCATGAATCCATTGAACCAGATGCTGAAAATGACAATGTTTTTAGAGATAAAAGAAAAGATAGAAAAAATATTCTGTTAAATTTTAAACGTTAAAAATGTGTTGATGGGTTTTGGATTTTTAATTAATTTGATTTAACATAAAATGACATTCAAATATTTGCAGATGATTTCATTGAGCCTGTAGCCATCCTTAGAGAAGATACCATTAAAGGGTTCCACCAGTTCTCAATGCCACTTCAATAAATTTAGTGGTGTTACAGTGTGCTCCCACGTTGAAAATAGAAAAACCCTATTCCTCGCCATTCACTGATTTGCTATAAATCAGCAATAAATACTACTGTATAATAACAGTATTACTGGCATCACCGGACATTACTTTACCAGATAGCTGTTATCATATTATTAAAATTTAAAATGATATAAATGATGCTAGATTTACCTAATTGCTTCATATTTGGATTAAAGTCAACGCTTGTAATTGTGTCTCGATGACCTTTGAAATGCCTCTCCATGGTCGGATCCTCCTAAAAAATGGAATTATTAAAATTTTAATAGTTAGCACAAATCCTTCCTTTTATGGCTAAATTTGAGTTACAAAGTATGGTATGTATCTAATTTATATTTCATGAAAAATGTATACTGTATGTCCACAGATTCACATTATATTTTTTCATTAAACTTTCAGAAGCTGTACATTGGAATCTAAAAAGGGGGAAAAAAAACGCATTCATTCAAAACAGGAACACCCATTGGCAATAATAAATGAATATTATATTTAGTGGAACCATTCTTGATTCAAAAGGCAAAATTATAGTCAGCAGGGTGCTATTACTACTGTTCAAGAATCCAGATAGCCTGCCTAGGCTAGACCATGGTACATGAGTTTGATCAACAACAAAATAACACTTTATTCATCATAACAAAAAAACTATTTTTCCCTTGTTCCTCTACCAGACTGTAAAGTAGGGCCTGTGAGGGGAATAACTGCAATACTGTGGCAAAGACAAGCCAAACCAGTCAATCGTCTAAACTAACCTTTATCTATACATCATGCTATGCATTACAGTGCAGTAGCATAGCACTTTCATGTTGTTACTGTTCCAGGTACCGATAATATACAGATTTCTCTTATTATAAAGTACAAGTTATGTTTTATAAAGAAGTATAGTATAGTAAATCATGTTTTTAACACAGGAAACTCTCATACGGTAACTAAAACAATGCTAGTCCAGAGTATTACTAGTACTACTGCACTGTAATGCATATACCTATTTTAATACACTACTTACAGTAGATAGGCTTTTCTTTATCCATCTTGATTTCAGAGGTCAAAAACATTTTTCAATTTTTTTAAAATCATAGACTGTAGACTAGTCTTTTAAGAACATTTTGGTAGAAAACTTTTTGAATACGACGCCCCGTTATGGAGTTATGATTTTTTAAATAAAATGTCAGAAAATCAGCCCAAAAGCTTATCTTATTATTTCTGTTGGTTACGTACCGCTGATTCGCAATGTTTGTCATCACTTCACGATGTCTACCAATTCGTGAAAAAGGCCTATTGTTACTATCAAGATCAAGATACCTACTAGTACTAGCCTATATTAGCCAACTGGGCCTAGGCCTAGGGCCTTTGGCAGGATTCACCACACAACCAGGAATTAACCAGCAGAGACAGAGAGGCCCTGTCTGGCTGGGGCCGGGCCTCCTGGCCTAACCTGCCTGGGCCTAACTAAAGACTTGCTTTATTTTAGATAATAATGAAGCAATAGCAAAATGAACGTTTTCATATGTTTCTTTCATTTACTTACTAAAACACTAGCCATTATTGTTGCTATGTTTATAAGACCCCAAAATAGTGTAGACCGGAGGAATTTCAAACACAACACAGCGAAAGTTTCCTTTTAAACTTGGCGGTTACGCATGCGTAAGGTTTCCAGATCGTCTTGTTTGTTTGTAGCCCAATGCTAAATGATGCCTTGTTAAATTCCGAATTGTTTTATAATGTATAATAAACTAAAAACAAAATTATTCTTTAAAAAGAGCCTGTGCACGGTGTACATCACAATTATATGCGAGCTATTACTATTATTAGAACTACAGTATTAAATTAATTACAGTAAGTAGAGTAAATATGCTTTTTCGGGCAACTCCTTTTAGGAGATGCATCAGCGTGATCATGGAGTGCTGGTTTGTCTAAAACATAGAATAAAAATGTGGTCAAAATCTTAAAAGAAGTCACGGTAGTATAATTACTGTATACTGTAATATGCATATGTTTTCTTTGCCTGGTTAAGATACATAAAAAAAAACAATAAGGGGCCTAGCTAGCCTAACCCCCCCTAGGCCTAGCTAGAAGTAGGCCTATCATTGACATCAAACTGTTCTTCTCTAGCCTAGCCTAGCAAATCCTAGCCTAGCGGGCTAGTACTGTGGTGGGGTGTATCGGTAGGCTAGGTTTAGGCCCTGGCTAGTCTAGGCCATATAAGGGTAGGCATTCTGCTGATTGCTTGGGCTAGGTAGCTACCCTCGGCAGGCGGCTAGGCCTTTAATTTATTAGCTGATGGTGATGCCGAGTATGGAATGCCAAAAGTATTGGCAATTTTTATATTTAAAACGCCTTTTTTAAAGTATTCTGCAACCAGTCAATTCTACACTTCCAACTCTCTCACACTCTTCTCCATGCCCATCCACTTGCATGAGCATCTACAATGTATTTTCTCACACATCATAGAAATGTTTATAAAACTTAAAATGTATAGGCAGCGATTATACCCTAAATTTCTTAATGCCCAAAATTGTGACTACCAGCTGTAGTATTCAGATTGCATAGTGACTTAAAATTATGATTATACTTCCAGATATGCCCATGAGCAAAAACCAGCCATGGAAAACCAGGTCACCAAAAAAAGTAAGGAAACACAAAAGGATGTTGAAACCTCTAGCAGTCATCACAGAACCAGTTCATCAAAGACACATTTTAAAGTTGTCCACTTCCTAATGGAAGCTGCTGTGAAGTTGAGCTTGGAGTCTGTGACAGTCGCGTCTGCCTGCACCTTCTATCATCGGTTCTTCCATGTTAGGAAATTGAGTAATTATGACCCTTACCTAATTGCAGCTACATGCATCTACCTGGCAACAAAGGTAGAAGAACAGCCAATCAGGATGAGAGATATAATTAACGTTTGTCACAGGTGTGTTAACCAATAATATACATAAATTCTGGTAGTGATTATTAGTGAACTCTTCTTTTTTTCTTTTTGAAGTTTAAAATTGAAGCATTGATGCAAGTTTTATCTAGTAGCTGAGTATTTGGCCAAGAGGTAATATTTCCAGGACCAGTGATTTATGGACTTTCATGTCTGTGCTGGTTCCGCTCTGCCTACCATGTCAATGTCGTTTTTAATGTCTTTTTTTTTTTTTTTTTTTTTTTTGTCATATGTAAAGGTAGATAAATTGAATAAAGAAAGAAACAAACAAACAAAGCCAGCAAACATTGTTTTTAAATTGGCAATCAGATAATGATATGTTCCTCTTCTTTACTAGGATCTGCCACAAGAACGCCCCAAAGCTGGAGATAGGACCAGAATACTGGGAACTACGCGAGAGCATGGTTAACTGTGAACTACTGATAGTCCGAGTGTTTCAGTTTAAACTCAATGCGGACTTACCTCACAAGTATCTGTTGCATTATTTAAAGTCATTACGTGACTGGATGGACACTGATGTGTGGCTGACCACTCCGATTGCCAGGACATCGATGGCAATTCTTTGTGACAGTTTCCACACAGATTTATGCCTACGAATGAAGCCACAACACCTGGCGGTAGCTTCTATCTACTTTACTCTTCAGTGTTATGGTGTAGAGGTTCCTTGTAATTTACAAGCTGAAAAACAATGGTGGCAGGTAATGTTCTTTATTTATGGTAGAATAATTGTGTTGGTAATAATGTTAGAGGATATGCGCCAGAGATTCCCCTATGAGGGGCCCTAGGTATCTGTAATGGTGAGGTACACCTAACTGAATCCCACCATAGTTGGGGCTGAAATGAGTAAATTTTGACCCAAACTGACACTTTGAGACTATAAAAATACAAATTGTATAAAACAGTGTTGCCTGACAAAGTGATTGGCCGCTTCCCATTCAGGGTGTGGGGGTCCTGTGAAACCCCACTGACCCGTCACTGGAGCCACCACTGCTTGGTACTCATATACTTATTTAACAAATTTACCACACTTTAAGCTGCTCCAAAATCTTGAACTCTGTCCATTTCCACATTTATGTCAGACTTAAAACTCATCTGTTCTCATCCTTCTAACTGTTTTGTTTTTGTTTTTTTTAAGGTTTTTGTTCTTGTTTTTTTATTCATTTGGTTTTTTTTAAGGTCTTCTGTGATGATGTCAGTGAAGAATCAATCCAGAACATCATACTGGAGTTAATTGATGTCTACCAACAGGAAGTGCAGGTGTGAAGCAATTACAAGGAGCCTCAACTTGAGCAATATATGGTGTATGCCAGGCCAGTAAAATATACTTTATGGGAGAACCTCCAAGTATATTTATATGCAATATATGATGAAGACCAGGCTAATGAAAATGCAGACCACCAGGCCAATAAGACTGAACTGAAACTACACTCCACAAGTGTCATTTAGACTTATAGGGCTTCAAGGATCCTAAATGATTGATTTTGATGGACTTTATCAACCTACAATATAGTTAGTGGATGGAAGGCAATTCACAAAAGACCTCAATTCACAAGTATTGAACATTTTCCGCCAGTATTTGGTTCACTGGTTGGTGAACACAAGCTAATAGATGCAGGTACTTGATCAGATGGACGTTGAGCTCGTTCTTTTTGGGTTGTAAAATTAACTTTTACATCTACGGCCATGGGTTCGAAAGATATTCCTCCTTCTTTTATTTCCCAGATTGCATGTAAAATAAGAGTCTGTGAATGAATGTATTTGTTAGTAAATGTACGTTGTTCATTTTCCTGTTAATTTTTGGCAGTGTTTGCCTTCCGTATTATAAATGTGTATTTATAACCAGAGCCTTGCAGGCGTCAACGTTCCTATGCATGACACAAGCCTTAAAAAGTATATATACATATGTATATATATATATATACGTGTATATATATATATATATATATATAAATAATATATAAATAAATAAATATATATAAATAATATATATACATATATATATACATATACATATATACATATATATATATATATATATATACATATATATATATA
>NW_022730786.1:382862-413136 GCF_011630105.1 Anneissia japonica | reverse complement strand
TATTTATTTATATATAAATGAAAATATTAATATATATAAACATATATGTAAATATATATATATATAGATATAAAAAATATATAAAAATAATATATATATATATAATATATATATATATAAATATAAATAAATATATATATATATAAATAATATATATAAATATACATATACATAAATAATAATAATAACAATAATATATATATATATATATGTTGGGTCAAATTTGTGTGGAGGTTGAAAAATACAAGGGGGAGTCTTTATGGCCCAAAATAGTTATTTTAGACCACATTGGTAATGTAATTCGACAGGCAAATTACAGTAATATTTTTAGCAAATTTCTTTGAAAAATAGGGCCTAGGCCTAGCTAGGTATACAGTAATTTCATTTTACAGTAGTTTGGAATGATATCAGGAGTGGGGGTGGTGGCAGTGCCCTACTAGGACTACAATGTATTTGAATCTATCTTGGGTCCGATAGTCCACACCAGTTAGGCTCAATCGTCTGTCACCCAAAGTTTTCATTACGATGATTAAGAACGTATACTATCTAGGCCCTAGGCTAGGCTTAGATTGCTGCTGTCACTCTGCTACGTATACTACTACCGCATAACAAAGAAAGCGACCCACGCGGTGCATTCTTAAATTTTACACACATTATTAAAATGTATTAGACGATAACATGATATCACTGAATGAATGATCTACCACCCTCGCATCGCAGTAACTACTGTACTGAACTAGGCTTAGCTTTTAGGCCTCATGTTTTTGTGGAAAGTTAGACAGTCGTTATGTACCCGACAGTCGGCTGCCTTTATATCTTCACTTGTCTTCAATTTGCATTCAAAGGGTACATTGCTACATAGCCAACTCTTGGGGATATAGTACCTTCATATGAGTACTCGTACAACAGAAAAAAACGTCGCATGGAGTTAGTGAAAAATGGAGATCTAAATGAAAAAAACGATGTATTTCAGCAAGTATTAAAACCTTTTTGTTTTATTTTAGGCCTTCTTCAAAATACCTATGCCACAGCAGTTGATTTTTTTTTTGCCGTAAAACCAAAATAGTTTCATCCATGCCGACTTGCCGATCGCTTATCGTGAGCCCTGATTGAACAGAAATTTCACATCGAACTTCTCATCGCGAGGTAAAACAAAATGTCGGAAAACTTTTCTTTGACGCATGCGCATTTGCATAAATGTCTACACACACACGCACACACATACTACACACAATAAAAAACAAAGGAAAAAGAAGAGTGATTACAATAGTTCCTATTGCATTGCATGCATAGGAACTAAAAATCACACAGAAATAATTTCTACACAAATACTGTAAAGTAATTTTATTAAAGTTTATATATAATGTAAAACCCCTTCCTCTAAAAAATATGCTTCATAAAACATGGCTGTTGTAGGCAGACGAAAGTAGCTAGTACTGGTTTACCGGGTAGCTAGTACTGGTTTACCGGGTAGAGACCCATTAGGGGAGAAGAAAGAAAGTTACTGTATGAGCTAGTCCACACCTCAAGCGCTTTGAGACTTTGGTATAAAGCGCTATATAAATCTAATTACATTACATTAAATGTACAAATTGTTTTTATACAATGTCTCCATACTCCTATATATACACTAAAAATTTATAAAATATACAGCTGGATTTTTAAAACAATATCACTTATTGCGCAAATTGTTGTACAGGGCCAACTGTATCCTGAAGAGACAAGTATTGTAGCGCCTTGCCAGGGAAATGATACAATCTGTGTATCCGAGTATATTTTGAGAAACCTCAAAGCAAAAATATTTGTCTGAAACACTACAATAAGGTAAATAAATTAACATGGGCTTGTGGAATAAAGATGGCCAACAGATTCAAGTCCATGATATTTTTGTTGAGGGCCTTGAATAGTCAGCTCAGTGTTGAAGCTAAAAGAATTATTCTCTTAAAAACATTGCTGAATAAAATCAATCTTTGATTATTGAATTTTCAATTTTTGTGTGAACTCTTTTCTTGTGTTTAATTGGATCCATAACAGTATAGTTTTTACGACAACACTGATGAATGCACAGCCATAATGTTTCAGTCATTTTGACAGCAACATCTTCCAGAAATCCTTAACACCAAATTATCTTGTCATAGTCAATAAAATGCATCAGGATACAGGAATGGTAAAGTCTCTGCTATTAGCGGCCAGTGCTAGTAAGTGTGGAGTAACCTGGAAAATAAAAAATAAAAAGGTTATACAGCAGTTACATTTCTGGGAGTTTTCATGTGACTAAAAACTACACTAAAATCCTGTCCCGACTACCAAATTTTATTTGACAAAAATACTGTTGTATGCCCATATATAGTCATGATGTGCCCATATATAGTCATGATGTGATGTCATCATGACCATATTTAGGCATGTCCAATGTTTTTGATAGTCTTGACAGCTTAAAGCTGCCCAAAGAATATAAAATTTGTTTAGTTTGTCACATAATAAAGACCGTCTTTACAAGTCTCTTTGAAGTTGGGGGGGGTGGGGGAAGATGGAAAAATCTTCACCCTGAAGTGTACTGGCATTGGGTATCACCACACACAGCAAAAAAAAAAAAAAAAGATTCTAATGTCTTAATGAACCTTAACAACCGACCAATCCGAGCAGGGCAAGGAATACCAGCATATTCTATAAATGTACATGTTTATAGGCTACTGTTGTTTTGTGGGACCTTTAGCAACAACATCGAGGGGTGGATCTGTAATTTTTTTAATGAGGGGGCACAAATTTCAAACATGCCTAGATGTAATCAGATAAATAAATATCCAATAATGATATGATTTGTGTTCAGTATATGCTATTAGGAAATATTGTAACATTTAGTAGTGGTTGGACCATTTAATATTTTTTCTGATGGCAGTGGCAAAACCGGTGGAACATTCCATCCCCCACCCCCCTGCCCTCTCCGACCCTGATAACCATTTTGATTGAACCTGCCTGACAAACGTGGAACACACATGCTCTTTCATCATATTGGCTGAATAACGTTAGAGAGCTCCATAGTTTGACAAATCCACTTGAATTGACTCTCAGAATACCTTCCATCTTCTTTTGATCATACTGAAGGAGATCGACAGCAGCAGCAGCATGTCCGTGAAGCTCAGTCACAGCTTTGGTTACCATGCTCTTTAGCATCATGGCGTCAACAAGTGGAGATGCGACTTCATATTGCCTGTGAACAACAATGTAATATTAGAGTACGAGTAGAATAAAGAGTGAGAAAATACAGTAATTCTGACTTAATTTTGGGTATGGGCATGGTCCGTGACTACCTAATAGCCGTAAATAGGTGCTTCATGGTAGATACATGTTCACATCATTCCACAACGACGGGCTGAAATGAACCATAATATCGGGGTAACTCCCTACTCTTCCGAAAGATGCAATGGGTTCTTTAAAGTGCACATGAGCCAGATGTATACACTGGACCTCCACTTTAAGTCCTTATCCGAGAAGACATGGTTCTACCAACCAAACCATGGGTGAGGAGCGGCTAGAACAAACGCCGATGTTAAGGCTGTAGCTAGCAGCGCCCCTGCCTTACCGTTCTGCCACTCGACTCACCCAATATCATGGGGAATCTGCAGTTTCCTGCACTGCAGAGTGCAAGCTGTCCACAACCTAACCCATCTCCTGAAAATCAGAATGTTGTTGCTGTGTTATTTGTATGCCTTAATGAAGTTAGTTGGCCAAAGTCAAAGTCAAAGTAAAACTTTATTCATCCTTCAACGAAGGAAACTGAATGCTCACATAAAACTTTTAAAAAACAATGTACAATCACATAAAAAAAATATTCATAAAATTAACGTTTAAAATGTGCATTAAAAAGTTTAATCCCAGCAGGAATAAATGAACAGGAATAACGATTGGTGTGGACAATAGGAGACCTCAGCCTACCACTTCGCTGAAAGACGACATATTGATGGAGTGGATTGGCGATAGATCTCGTCAGCAAATTTAATAACAGGGCACATACAATGTGCTGATCTATAGTCAGCCGTGTAAAGGCTAAATAAAAAGGGGGCAAGTACAGTTCCCTGAGGAGCGCCCGTATTGGACCTAATTGTATTTGACTTTACGTCTTTATCTAACTTTACGAACTGAGAACGATTAATCAAAAAATCAAAAACTAAGGAGATTAAGGGAAAAGGAATATTCATGCGATCTAATTTGTCAAATAAAAGATGAGGTTGAATTGTATTAAATGCAGATGAAAAATCATAATACATAATTCGAGCACAATAAGTCAGTGGGTTAAGGCATCTGCATAGACAGCAGGTCTTTGGTTCCCATCCTGGTTAACTTTTTATCACGCATGCAGATTCATCTTCTATCTGTTGAGGCGAATAAATGAATTGAATTGATTTGAACGTTCCAAAATTTATTTATAATTTAACTGCAAGACAGTTGCTAACTGTGTTAGAGTCCATCTCTATTTCATAATAATAATATCGTGATTTATATACATTATACGTCAATATTTCCTCAAAAAATACAAAGCCGAGGAAGAATAAAGTTCTTATACAATGTATAGCAGCCCCAAACAACTAAAAATAACAATTTGATATGAAATGGAATCAAGTCCTACTACTAGTACCAACAACACACTGCTACTAAGTACAGTACCAGCACTTACAGCTTGAATTTGATGTAAAACTGTTCAGCACGTTTACTAACAACACGTGTGTATGGTGAATCGCAGAGTTTACTGGTTTCCTGTGACATTTTGCAATCTATAAACTATGGAGAAACATTAATAATTGTTCGGCAGACGATTGCTTCCTTATATTGAGGAGTAAAGACAAAAAAAGGATCAGAAGTGAGTCCAGATCTACAACTTCATGCTCCCAATGTTTACAATTATTTTGGCAATACTAACAGCGCCCTCTTCTAAGAGGAAACAAACACAACACATGAACGAAAGAAACGACGACGCAAGGTTGGCAGTCGAGTGTTTTTACTGGATATTGTTCAGGTTTCAAGCGGAGGATTTACTCAAATATATGTGTAGAAGATTAAGTAACATAGTAGGGCCATTTAGCTATATGTAAGTATCGATTTTGGCTTATCCTTAAACGTCTGGTTAATTGATGTAAACCATAAATTTCCATTTGGCTAGGCCTCTGCCTATCCAGGACATTTGGCTAGACCCTATTTTTTGTGCGTCGTTAGGGGGCCGGGGCGGTCAGATTCTCGTAATTGATGTTGTTTGGACGTGTGGACCCAGGCTAGCGCTGACCCATGCATGCACGAAATATACACTTACTACAGTTATATTTTTACTGTTACATGCATATCTATTAATTAACATATTGCCAAAAAATAAATTGTGCCTCTCTGATCATAGAGTCAAGTAAATGTAAGATTTATAATTTATATAAAATTAATTATTGTTATTAAAAGAATCTATAAAACCATTGTAAAAAATAAAAAGGGCGCTTGATAAACTAACTTTTGGAAAAGATGATCTGATGTTCAGTAGTAAACTAATATAACTATGTACTGCTTTCCAATGTAAAAAAGCAAGGTGATATATGGTAAACTTCTCATATATTCTCTAGTTGGCTTTGTTGTGAATACTGCTATTATGTTTTTTTCATAACAACCAGGATCGATTGTTAAGAGCAAAAAAATGTCGCTTTACGATGGCTTAGGTGTTGATCTAGGTCCGAAGAAGGAAAAAACCCATGATGGGAAGAAGTCTGATGTCTGTAAGTTGTACTGATTAGTAATAATGAGTGTTATAAGAAAGTTTGATTTAGATAACTTTTGTACATGGATATTATTTCCTTCATTTGTAACTCATTAGAGTTGTGTTGTGTTTGACTCTTGAATGAAATATATAATAATAATTTATATATTTATATATATTTATATCTTTTACACATTTACTTAATAATAATGGTATTTGAAAATGTTGTTATCCTGTGTTCTGTGGTTGCTTGCACAGCAAATGATACATTGGCACCTATGGACCTCTTTTGATGTAAATTGACAGGATTTAAAGTTCCAGATATTTTCTCTAAGATTTATTTTCTGTTGAAATTTAGCGGGATGGTCAGCTGGGATTCGGATGATGCAATCCCAGCTGAGGTTAAAGAAGGCTGCATTGACTGAAACTCAGAGGAAAATACGGTCAGCTACATTGGCACCGGTCGTAGATCTTAAAGGGCAGAGCATCGGGTTAGTAGAGGAAGGCATGGCAGTATCACCCCCTGTTGCTCCATCATTTACCCCTTCAAAGGTAGCCTGAATTATTTGTTTCTCTTTTGCTATGGTATCTCTTATAGAGGGAGGATATTGTCTCTACTCAATCAGGATGGACACAAACAAAACTGATTTTCAATTGAAAGTTAACTTCTTTAATAACTTTAAAGTTATTCACAGCTAAAAACAACACTACTGCCTAAGCCTCATAAAGAGTCTTCGTTGATAAAAGTATGTTATTTCATTTATTTTAGAGGGCCCTGAATATCAGCCAACCTATTAGAATACACTTAAAGGGTCACTCTTTATAAATAGGGTTTTAAAAAATCAGTTGCATGTTCCTCAAGATTTTTTTTCATGGTGACTCTGGTTTGCGTGCCAGTTACTGTATGTTTTACCTGTTGGGCCATGTGGCCGTGTATTCAATTTTTGAATAAAGTGTGCCTAAATACAAAAAATAAATAAATTAAGAAACAGGACAGTCTGAAATACTGCATGCATTAAAAAAAAAAATCAGAAATAACATCAAGAAAAAATACAAATGCCAGTAATTAAATATACAAAACCAAAAACTGGAATCTATCAAAACATTGCAGGAAACAACATATTGTTTGTTTCAATTTATTAATATATTTGCTCAAAAATGCCTTGGGATTTCTGACCCAATAGATGAGCCATTTAATTCAATACAATCTATTTATTCATTATACAAATATGATTATTGTCTCACTGTAGTTCTCTAATAATTAAAAATTTAAATTTCTCGTTTTTTAATTATTAACATTAATATTATTATTACTGTTGTTTATATTGAATTACTAATTGAGGAACTTTGCTTTTCAGCATTCTCAGCCAATATTTACAGGTGATAGAATAGATGTTATGGGAAGTGATATTGGAAATGAGTACGACCCTGCATATCCAAATGAATATGAGAAAGTAGTTAAAAAAATGCGAGAAAAACGTCAAAAAGAACGACAGCTGGAAAGAGAAAAGGACATTGAAGAAAGGTATGTTAGACAAATGCGTGCAGTCCAAGATATTTAAGAAATAATGTACTATTTTCTGACTTTTATTTGTTAAATCATCTTTAATTGTGATTTGTATTGGTGTATGTGTTTGAGTACCATAATTCAAGATGTGTTATATTTGAATTTTAGGAGAAAACGGAGGGAACGGGAGAGAGAACGTGATCGTGATCGGAATAGAGACCGAGAAAAGCGTGACCGTTCACCTCAAGGATTCTCCAGAAGACCAGCAGACAGCGATGAAGAGGAAGATGATGAGCGTGACAAACAAAAAAGGAGAAGTAGGGGTTTTGGGACAGTTATTATTATTTCAGTCATATCTTTTTATGCTATGTTAAGACATCTATTCATATCATAATATTAACGTGGTCAGAGAACAACTAAGAATTCTCACTAAAAATATAATATTTTTGTTATTTTTTTTAGGTGCTGGGGCCTGTGCTATGATTGCTCCACCATCGAGCTTGATCAATGAAGATGCACAACCTACAGAGGAAGAGTGTAAGTTATCAGTAAATTTAATTTTAATGTTTTAACAGATGATAATGGTATTCCATTTAAAGTATTTTTTTTTTTTACCTAAATCTGACATGTTGGCGCACGGATAATAATTATTCTGTACATATGGAAAAAATGTAATTCAGGTGGAAACCAAACTCGCAAATTCAGAGGTACAGGCCCGGTGTCATACCACTTGACAATGATGGCTGAAATTGGACTCCTGAATTGTAGCAAATATTGCAAATGTAAATAGTAGTTTATACTGTATAAACATAATTATATTAATTAGCAATAATTATGCTGATAAAAATAATAATTATTATTTTGTAAATACTAAGATGTTGGTGTTAATAATTTTAGGATGAGTGATGTTGATGTTAGAACTTTGAGGTTGTAATTGTAATCCGTCTGTGTACAGTTAAACTTGACTAAGTCGACTTTGCCTAACTCGAATAATTTCTAAATCGATCTTATTTTACATGCCAAATTGTTGTGTTTTCCATTAATTAACAAACTGGAAGTCAAATTTTATCTAAGTCGAACAATTTTTCAATGGCATTTTGGATTCGACTTAGGCAAGTTCAACTGTATTTCGCTTGTGTCCATGAGCAAGGCACCTATTCTGCATTACTCCTTACTACCCACGAGTATAAATGGGTACTTGGTGGGGTTACCTTCTCCTTCACAGATTACAGCAGCAACAGTTCATGTGTACACAATTTCTGGGGAAAAAAACAAATAAAAAAGACAAATAAATAAATTTTTAAAAATAACAATGCAAAATTTTATTAGACTCAGTAATACTAAAATCATTTTTTTTATCGTACCAAAAAAAAAAAAACAAATGAAAAAAAAAAAACCCAGATAACATTTGTCAGGAAATGTCTTAATTTCTGTATCCAATTGAAAATGTGTTTTTGGTTCTTTGGTTACCAGTAAAAGCACCAATGTTACCACCACCACCATCGTCAACACGGCCAAAAAACTTTGGTGACATCATTAAGAAAAATAAATCAAACCAGGAGGAGTTGCATCCTGAAAGGTCGACAACACCACCTCCAGGCAGTGAATTTGAGGATCTAGATCTTCTTCCAAATGCCTCCAAGATACAAAACTTCCAGCCTCCAGTTGGTTTAGGGTGAGAATCTCTTTTTAAGTGTTTTGTAAGGAAGGTTCCCAGAGTGAAAAAAAAATGATTTAAAATCAGAAGTCTAAATATCTGGCCTGTGTGCACCCATTTTGTTGTAGAGTGATATGAACCTTAAACTACAAAGTGACTTTTCTGGCTGCTACAGTATTTAGGATCAAGCTTACACACAATTAAGCACAATGATGCTGTGATTTGTTGGTTTTTCTCCTACATTTACCTTGCATTTAAATGTCTTTAAATTTTTTGTATTTCCTATCTGTGTATTCACTGGCCACTATTTTCTCCCCCCATCTATACTCAGAGCTGCATCTGTTGCTGCTAAAATTATGGCTAAGTATGGATTTAAAGAAGGTAGAGGTTTAGGCAAGTCTGAGCAAGGAATAAGTACAGCATTGTCAGTGGAGAAAACAAGTAAAAGAGGAGGCAAGATCATTGATGCCTCAAAGTCAGGTACCGTAGCTTAATTATCTATTAACATCATTTTTATTTCAACATAAAGTGGCTCGTCACTGGACAAAATAAACTCTGTAATTATCTATAACTACAATCAAAACATGTTCTCTATAATTTCTACTTTGCTTACTAATTTAAAATAATCTTGGATTGTAAGGCAGACATCTTAATAACCACACATCTATGTGATTAATTATATATATTATAACTTTAATTATTATTATTTTTAGTATTGATATTTGTATTTCTTTATTACAGAGCCTTTGCCTCAATTTCCGTTACCAAATATTCCTAGGCAACAAACTACAAACATGCCATCTTTGTTAAAAAATCCTACAAAAGTTGTGTTGCTCATGGTAAGTACCGTAACAATAATAAGAGTTATATTAATAATAATGATAATGATCATAATGATAATAAAAATAATAAAGATGATAAATGAAGCATGTTTAGTAACTGTCGAGCTTGTGGCAAAGTAGTAAGAGTTTGTTTGAGATTAACCATTTGTTTGTGCATCGCTGCCAACAGATCCAATGACCCAATAATTAAAGCACCTCTGAAAAAGGAAGTTTTAATTGAATTCCCAGTTAAAGTACATATCCTTTCTTCATATTGAGACACCACAGTCTTTAACAAATGTTGTTATTACCAATAAATTTACATCTGTGGCTTTGGTAGAACATGGTTGGACCAGGGGAAGTTGACGAAGATCTTGAACCCGAGACGGCTGAGGAATGTTCAAAGTACGGACCAGTTACCAAGGTGGTAATTTACGAGGTAAGATAAATGAACCTGAAATGTCAGTGAAATTGTGTGAGGCAGCTGAGATGCATAGCAAATGTTGTGTATTTCTTGTTCAACATGGTAGTGTAGATGAGGCGCAGACCAGAGCAGATTGCTATAAATCAGTCTTAACTGGTAGTCTTAACTCCTCGAATAATGCCGGCTTTATCATTTAGACAGCCTTACTAAAGTCACTCTGCTAAGACCATTGCTATTAAACGGTCTTCAATTAGACCGCTTTGAGTATTGAAATGCAAACGAGCACTCTCTGGTAACATGAAATTGAGGGTGCTGTTACGCTCGCTCAAAACATGCATATTTATCAAAATGAACGGAAATAAACTTAGACCGGTTTTTTATAGACGCTGAGAAGCTTGCATAATATTCATCTTTCGATTCTTGGTCTTTGAGGAACTAGGCCTAGGTCTAGTACCTGTAACGCCATGATGAAAATGATTTAAGATCGTTTTAAGCCTCCTACGAGTAGGCTTTAAAATTTAGGAGGCTAACTGGTTAGACCGCAGTGAAGCAATGGTCTATAATCATAGACCAGTAGTGAGGTCACAATTATAGCCGGCTAAGACCATCTAAAGACTGCTTATAGCAATTTGCCCCAAGAACTTAAGCAAAGTACTGGACTGTGAACAGACATTACTAACTGATCAATAAACATGCTTAAAAAATATTGTAATAATGTTTTATACATTTGACAGGAACCAGACAAGGTAGAAGAAGAGGCTGTGAGAATATTTGTTGAATTTGCTAGAATGGAATCAGCCATCAAAGGTATGTTCTTTTGTAAAATGCTTTAACATTAGTAATTACTAAATAATTATAGTATGTCTATCATATAAATCATGATAATACCAAGGAATTGATGTGCTTCAAATTATTTGAGAATTTGTAATCTAAAGCAGTGATTACTAGCTGCGACATTACAAAATAATCCTTAAGGTCATAAGTAGCTAGTCTTGAAATGGGGGCTGATAAGTTTGGGGTGCAACAGGGAAGTGTGGTGGTAGGGGCCTCAATGATTAAGTGAGAGGGCACTAGCTCGCAAACCCAGGTGATATGAGGTGATTTTTAACTACTTGAGCTTGATTTTGTTGCTTCTTACGTTTTCAAAGGGGGAGGTGACTAGGGTGCAAGCTTTTTATTGTTTTGGGGTGGGGGTGTGACCCCCCCCCATGCACCCCCTAGATATGCCACTGATTTTAAGCCATTGATCTTGTGTGCAAGCATTTGCATATAATATATTAAATTCTGTCAAAAATGAATTATATAGATGTTTGTTTTTGCTTTTTCTACAGCTGTTGTAGACTTAAATGGAAGATATTTTGGTGGTAGAGTTGTAAAAGCATCTTTCTATTCTGTGGAGAAATACAAAGGTTACCAGTTAAATGAATGACCAGTGTTAGCATACTGTACAGACTAAGGGAACATGGATACTATTACGGAGGACCCTTGCCAGGCTAAAGCCGGGCACACACTCTGCACGATGGTCATCGGTCGACGCGACTACATTGAGAATGCAATGACACAATGCAGACGCAACAGATCATTTTTAATGACGATCCATTCAGACTGCCACCAACAATCAGCAGATCGTGTCCCTTCTAAAGTTCACAGGAAGTAAGTTGGATTCGTTAGCCGACGGTCGTACAGTGAGTGCCCATCTTTACAGGACATTGAAGGCTTGACTGAATGCCAGTGTACTTGATAAGGAATATTTGAAAGCTAAGCTGAATGACTCATTCTAACATAGGGCTCGTTCATACTTACAATTTAGGCGATGAAGATTACTGCTAATCCACTTAAATATGTTCCCCGAATCGTGATTTGTTGAAAAGACCTTAAAAAATCCAACACACCAAACTTAGCGATTAAACAGCATCTGTAGGCATCCATCAGCACAATAAATCTTCTTCAGCGCATCAAATCTGTGTTAATTACGCGATAAATTTGACAAGTATGAACGCCTAGAAAATCTACGCCTAAAACATGAAAAAACAGAGTATGAACACAGCCATAGAGGCTATAGAAACATTTATAGCTTGATCAAAGAACTCGTATGAGCATTTAGACTTAAAACTATCAATAGCTTCATTGAATAAACCTAAGCCAGTGTACAGATTCAATGAAGCCCTCATGCTAATAAGACTTTTTTGCAAGATGTTATCTCATCATCCCAGGCCGTTGAGTATATCATCTAACTGTTGATTTGCATTGTCCAATCAATGGAACAAATTGCAATTGGATTTAGTAGTGATTTTTTTTTTTTTTTTTTGGAAAGTATGTTACAACCATTTGCAATAATTATTAGTAGCGATAATCAGAAATATTGTGGGTTTTTCACACAGGCTTCAGCAGAGCATTGGTATATAACCATTATAGATCTCTGTGTGGATCTGTATTCTATAGATACAGTAATGTATTTTACTTCTAATCAACTACTAATTTTATAATAAAATTTGTATTTGAAAATTGGCATAACAATCCCAGAAAGGCAAACATGAGGTATTAACCAATTGTTAAGTTTTGAGGCCCTGTTGAAAAGTAGAAGCCTTAAAAGCCATTATTTTCTTTCAAAAATTTCCTTAGGGCCCAAGGTCTCTATATAGCCTGCTACCTTCGCATGGCTTGCCTTATTCTTTACGGTGTAATTAAGCAGGGTTGTTTGATCTTTCTGCACATCAGCCGCAAATAAGACCAGTCATTATAGCAAATTAGTGACTGCTCTGATGATATAGGAAAATTAATGTGGAAGGTAGAGTAAAATGGTGACATTGAGATTCAATAATTTTTATATAGTAGGATCATGACTATTATGCCTAATTAATATTGTTTGCAAACTGGATGCTAATGCTGTGTTGAACAAAATATAAAATTGTATTTTACCTACCTCTTGGTGTTAGTGGTTTAAAATTAATATTGATAAACCTAATAGCAGAATGAGATTGTTTTACTGTCAATTCTCTAATAAAAACAAAGCAATGGAAAATGATGTGCTGTGTGTTCTTAAAAGTTATATTCTCTCTATTGATATACTGTAGTGGGTATTCAGTATATATAGTTTGCCAGTAGTGTATCTATAAGTGTTGACAGGTGGTGGTAATGATAGTGGCAGGCACAAAGGTTAAGTGGGTGATTCTATGACTGAGTGAGGAATATCAGCAACTTGAGTGCAATTCTTTTGCCCGGCAACTTTCCAGTCGGGTGAGTAATAGGAGGGGCGTACATCCTTCAATTCCCCATAGCAATGCCACTGATATAATTGCTTGCTTTACGAACTTCCATCTATAATCCTCACATCCAAATCCTTTATTTGACTAGCAGACATTAATGTTCAAAGGAATTTCGGGTACAGTATTATTACACTGCAGTATGTATAGTAACATTTTTATTATCTCTGAGCTATGATTTATAGCACATAACAGTGATAAATAAGAACACCCTAACCCTAATAACAAATTGCCATTAAATGCTTCTTTTAAATACTCACATAGTGCTGTAATTTTTTTTTATAAACAGTATAGTGTTCTTATCTTGGTAAAGTTAATAAAAATGCTTTTACTGTATTTAATTTCTCACACAATAAAAAATGTTATCACATGCAATGTATTACCGTGATAATATTACTTTTTTAAACAAATAAAAGTTTTATCCCGTACAAGAAAATGGTACGCTCCAAATCTCAAATTTATGAATGGATTGCCGGTCTGGAGTTCAAAGTTCAAGGAAATGTGATCCACAAAATCTAGGTCAGCATGCCGTGCTGCCGCCGCGCGGACGGACAAAGTGTTATTGTTGATTTGAAGTTAATGCGGTATTCAGGGTGTTAATTAAACAACGTTGTATGTTCTTACTTTTACAAGAACTAGAATCATGGCATTGATACTTAATAATTGCAGACATTTTGCTGAACGCTACGTTTCTTCAATACTGAATTTACGTATTCGTAGTATTTCTTGCAGTGCCGTAAATAATGAACGGGACAGCATTCATCGTTCAACAGCAAACAGCCAATTGCTCTACGTAAACCAAGGAGCTCAAGCTCAGCTGGGCCGTCGTGCCTGGTCACTTCTCACTAGGCAAAGCCTGGGCAAGCAAGGCCTAGGTTATCGTAACTTCTCAACAACGCATGCAACTTTTCAACAGCCAGGAGTATCAAGCGCTTCTTTATTGAGCATGTCCCCTCAGAATTTCATTGACTATTTGAAATCTCAAAATATTAAACGACTTTATTTGGTGTTCGATCCTGAAGAGCAGACCGTGAGAGTTTCTCATCCAGATCTGGAGGAATTGAAAACATTTCTTCTAAATGACAAGGTTGATTTTGATGAACATGAAGGCGTTTTCATGCAGTTAGGAAAGAGGACAAACTGTCTACTCGGTGCTTTTATATGGCGTACAAACAGGGGGCAAGCGGTTAGTTTAGAATTGAGTGTTGTTATAATATTAATATTTATTTAATCGTACCTATTAAGGAACGGTAATGATTTGATTGTTGACAATGAAAAAGATAAAATAAAGATGTATTACTTGCATCACATACAGTAGCAGTGCTAGGGGAAAGGGCTTAGTTGGGGAGAAAAATATGGGACTCTAAAATTGTTTAATAAGCCATTGAAATACCTAAATCATTGGAGCTTTTGTGGGCTTTGCCCCAGACACTTTCCGAGGGGGTTGGTGTGAAATATTGTGAATTTTAGACTGTACCAGCCCACTCATTAGTAGTTTACATTTTTTTTTAAATGTATATACTGGTCGTGAAACAACAAACATTAAATAGTAAACATGCTGTATCTTTGATGAGATCTGTATAATCTTAAAAAGTATTAGTCAAAATAAAAATTTCATGTAGATTATTAGCTTTCCCAATAGAAAATTTAATTGTAAAAACAATTGAAACCCCTTTTAACAGCTGGAACATAGAGAAAATTGTTAGATTATCACTCCGGCCCGCCTAAAAATTTGGTAAATATTGATGCAGGAATAAATTTTTTTTTTTTTTTTTTGCCGCATAATTTATTTCAACAGCTTCAAAAAACAATGCAATTTTGTGACTGGAAATACAATTTCTTTAAAAAAAAACAATAAAATTAATCCAGTTTTTATACAATATTTACAATTTTCTTGCCAAATAAAAACAGTCCCTCCCTCATCAATAAAAAGAAAAGCAAAATTCTATTGTTCTGATTAAAAAAAAACCGCCCGCCTCATCACTTTTTTATTTTAAATATGGTGATTATCTAATAATTTTTTCTATGTGCCTGATATAATATACAGTTCCCAATCCTATTCTTAGCAAAGGTTAGTAATCAGTTTAAGAATTTTTGTTGTACTTAAAGTTTAAGGAAGTCTATGATGTTGTATGCTTGACATGTTTTGTTTGTAATTTTGGCCTTAATAATCATGTATAAAGGAAACACTTAAGCTGGTTGATCCACTGTCGTCAGTAGTATTAACCTTTTCAGCATATCAAGGTCAATGATGACTTTGGATAACTTTTTTAGTCAATGTTTGATTGACAGTGATCATCTTGGTATGTTTCAGAAGGGTAGAGACTGATGTCCCATAGGCTAAACAACTGAAGATGTTTACACTTTCAGCAAATGTGGATTAGTATTGGCTTACCTTTATAATCTTTATTAACTGCCATTTTAAGGATGATAAACTTAGTAAATTACTGTTTGATCTGTAATTTTTGGTGATGGAAAATTTCTTTTGTAACATTAGTTATATTAATTAGCATTTAAAAAGATATTTGGCAAAACTTATTTGCTAAATTAGAAAACAAAATTTAATTTTTATTTTTATAAAACCTTCCTCCGATAATCTTTAAAAAAATAAATGTGAAACAAGAAATAAAGAAAGTCTCACCTAATTTCTCAGTGGCTGCAAAGTATTTTTATGTTTATTAAAACATTAAATGAAATAAATAATTTATTTATTAAAATTACTTTTCACAGTGTGGAGGCATACGGTTGTGGGATTATTCTGACATGGAGGCCTACATAAGAGATGGACTACGACTTGGACAGGGCATGGGTGTCAAGTCCGCCCTTGCTGGTTTGTGGTAAGACAATGTAAACTAACCAAACAAAATTACATCAGAAAAAATATTGTATTGCACATTACAAATCTCATCTTTATATCCATAATTGTATTGAATGTAAACTACTACCGAAATTTTAGTAGCAGTGCCCAGAATCAGAGAACAAAAACATTAAGCCAATATGGTTGTTTTAAGTTAACATAAATTATTGTGCTGTAGGTTACTCATACCGTTCATGTAACACTAGTAAATATAAACTAATCAAAAAAATTGTTTTGCTAAGGTAAGGAACTTAGAGACCAAATGAGGGGTCTAAATTAATGAATTAAGATTTACACTATTCATTGTTCAGTATCAGTATAATAAATATAATGATTTTAATTGATTTTTATATCATCTATGTCATGTCTTGTTGTAATTAAATGTTTAAAATGATTACATAAATACATTTGTGCTTAAAATGGGGATTGGCTCTGTATACTTGTGATAATATTCTACCTTTACCTTTAATGCATTAACTTTTTTTTTTCTGTCTCAAAAGGGGATCAGCTTATAATTTTATATGCAAAATCATGCTATTTTTTTAGGTTGATTACTATGCTAATTTTTTGTCTGCTCCTTAAAATCACATTGGGAAGAATATTAATGACTATTACCTTGTATTACAGTCTAAGTGTGCTTTGTAAGCTTAGCATGTACTTTTGGAGATGATGTTGTAAAGCATTGATATTGTTCATAATTATTGCTTCTAAAGAGGTCTCATTCATTTATTATACCGGTACTGCAAATTTCAAAATCCATTATTTTTTCAGCTTTTTTTCTTGTGAGCACATATATGAAAGCTTCGGAATTTGGGTTGTCATTGGCTTTTAAAACTCCAAATATTTATAATAATGTTTGTTTACATTGAAATTAAAAAGAAATTATATATATATTTATGGAATGTAAAGAACATCAATTCTTAATTTCATTTATGTTTGTTATAGTAAATTACAATTTAGATGTAGCAGACAAAAGTATCTAATTATTAATCATAAAATTTATGGAGCTCTCATACACTCAATAACAGCATATTCATAGATTGACATCAACATTATAATTATAGCATATTATTGTTAACGACCGAAAAAGCACTGTGACATTACAGAGTGGTACTTAGTCAAGGGATGCTTATTACTAATTATTGAATTGTTAAAATGGTACCAAGTGATAGTGTTGTACACTAGGCCTTTTCTGTTTTTTTGCAACATTGTTTTTTAATACTAATAGTATTCAGAATATGATACATTATGTTATGTTTGGTTATGTTTTCTCAATTAAGCATCACAATGTTTAAAATAGGCCTCAATATGCATTCAAGGTTATAGCACTTAGCAAACAAAATCATGTTTTGGTGCAACTCTTACTTGAAAGCAGCATATAATTCCAGACAGGTGCTTATTTGGTCAGTCATAAATACATTAATTTATTATCCTCATTAAAGATTAACTCATAATTTGATAACAATATATAATAGTAAAATATAGTGCATCAATTCCAAGATATAGATCAAATGCACAAGATGATTGTTGACTGGTTTTAAGTGGCCACTGGTACCATTCATGACCATCATTCTGTTCCACAGGGCCGGTGGCGGTAAAGGCGTGGTCCAGGAGCCGCCATCTGACAACCACAAGGACCCAGACTTTCGCTCTTCTATGTTCTATGATTATGGAGAGTTTCTCTCCTCCCTCAATGGCTGCTATGGTAGAGTTATCCTCATTTTAAACTGCTCCTTATTTTCTTTAAATCTCATTTATTTATTTTCCTTTTCTCATATTTCTTTGTACTGTAGATTAGATGTACATTCATGTGCATAATTAAAAATTACGCCTCTTTGCTATTAATTTATACTAATAGTTTCTCTTAACCTGCAAGAAAAAATTATATTTTCTAGAAAGTATGTTTCTAAGTTCACCATATTAAAGTATATCTTAAGTTCCTTATCTTGTATGGATCTTTTTTGATCATTTATAGTGAATGAGTATTAGCAAAATGGTTGTAATGTTTCATCTGCTAAATTTCTTCAATTACTCGTTGATGATCATGTTTCTTGAGGCTTTTTAGATTGACCTTGGCCAATGTTTTATTCTGCATCAATATTGTTGGAACCCCTCGAATTTGCTATAGCTGAACACAATGTTTGAATTTATTTATTGAGCTTCTTGAAATTAAAAAGAAATGAATTTCCCCAGGGGGTTAAGTTGTTCAGCATTTAAAATATACTGATAGGTACCATTCCTCTCAATTGCAAACAACTAAAAAATATTGCCAGTGAACAAAAAATTATAGAAAGAAAAAGTTTATTAAAAATCTTATGTGGCCTAAAAAGTAAAATTTAAAATTCAGCATGTTTTTTTTTTTTTTGTTAATTCAGTTCAATAATATGTTTGTCATTTATACCACTGCAGTCATATCATATTTAGTCATTTATTATTTGGACATCTTCCACATCATTTAAAGACAGTTATTTTTAGCTCATTCCAATAATAACATGTATTATGTGCGGCCTATTTCATCTAGTTAGTTCCCAATTATGGAATGCTACAAAATGGCAGCTAGGAGGAATAAAATAAGAGAAAAACAATCTGAATAACTGCCAACCAATACCAGGCTATGCATAATTTAACATCCAATATAAATCCAGCTAATATTTTAAAACTTCAAAAGGGTAATTAAGCAGACACTAACAAAAATTCAAATGCTCTATAAATGCAGCTTTAAATTAACCAACTGTATCTGTTTTCATCTGCACTTTAATAATTAATTAATATGGCACTGAACGCTAAGAGAACAACCATTTAATGTTTGTCATTCTGTTTGTGTATATCTGTTTACGTTATTTATTTACTCTAATTCTGTCCTTTTTGAGGTATGGAGGCGGTATGGGTCTGGTTCCTGAACCACCAGATAAACAGCATCGGCAGCCTGAGTTTCGTACACAACTGTTTTACGACTTGGGCTGTTTTTTCTCTTCTCTTAATGGTTGCATTGGTATGTCATTGTGCACTGTGGCTATATATATGAATGTTTTCGCTAATATATGTTTATAACTTACTGGATTTTTATGGAATGAATGGTGGTATAGTATTTGTTTTCGAACACTAAACAACCTTTAAAAAAATGAATATGGACAAAATTCTTGTGAGTAAACCATTAAGTGTTTGTGACGTTTCAATGACTGGCTTGCTAGTATATTTAATGCTTTACTTACAAGAATTTTGTCCATGTTTGTACAGTATATCACAGAAACCAGATAAAATTATTTGAACTTCTTTCAAAAAATATTCAACAAAATGCATTTAAAATAAGCAAAACATTTTGTTTATTAGGTATGACCATACTATCATGCTTTCTGTGACAAGTATCTGTGATTTGTCCATATATGGTGTCATGACATAATTATGTCCTTATATGGAGAAATCACTCATATCTTGGAGAAAATTTGCAGTAAATAAAGACGTCAGAGTTATGGTTTAGGTGGAATCGAAATAGCAACCTTTTGGATGTGTGTTCTGGCACCATGTACCTGAACTACACTCCCTTAATCAAATTAAATTATTCAATTTTGGAATTTTTTTTATCTCGTTACTTACAGACAGTACATCTTTAACTACGAGCACTTTTATAATTATCTGAATCACTCCAAATAATGTCGGTTTTTAATGTAAACCCAAATAATCAACACTGAAACTAAAAATGATATTGTACAGAAAAAAAACATTTATTTTACAGGCAGATAAACATGCACTTTAAAAAAATGACTTGCAGGACTAATAGAATAACTAGCCTTTTGTATGGTGACCTTTCATAAATAATATTAATAAACATTGTAGTCTTTTTTGAGTTTGTACAGTGCACATAATATACACACTTGATTTGTGAATTTGCATGACAGTTAGTTGCAACAGTATTCATGTGGCTTGTCTTTTTATTGTGTTACTAAAACTGTAATTTTATGGGATGCTTTTAACCATTGTATTTATATTTTTCTTTTGTTTCTGTGGTTTATATGGTTAATTTTTTTTATATATAATAGTGTTCAAATATGACATACAATTGTGAGCTATAATACCCATTGGCAAAATCTATTTGGATAGGGAGAGGAGACTGGCACCTTTTGTCTAGAACCATTTTAGAATGCTAATGAAATTGAGTTTGGAATCCAGAAACGTTGTCAGATTCAGAACCTTTGACCTTGAAAACATTTACCACAACATCTTGAATTGCTGTTCTAATAGTTAATTCATAAATTATTAACAGAAGGGGGTTTTTGCAACCTTTAAAACATGAAGGTATAATATCAGATTGTTTAATGACATCTCCTTGTTTCCATGGTTCCTTTTTTTTTCATAATCTATTCAGAAATCTGGAATTAAAAAAGAATACATTTTTATATTAAATTAATACATGCATGATTTTCACCAGAACTGGTTTTGTTTTGTCCAGAATTCCAGAATTCTTGCAAGTTTTTTGTCAATGTTTTTGTCTTAAGATTCTTGTATTTTATTGTAGTTGCTGCAGAGGACGTTGGTTTGAATGTATCTGATTTGAACAATGTACATATGTTCACCAGGTACACAACGTGTATATCAGAGAATAAGGGCGGTTCCGGCAATCCTTCAATCGCTACCGGAAAGGGTTTGTAAATCTCTAAATTTTATTTATTCTCCAGAATTACTGTGGTAAAATCTTAAAAAAAACATAGACAGTATATAATATATTTTCTCCATGCTATGGTGTGCTGTAACAAAATTGCCTTCATATGCAATTGATTATCAACTGTTATGATCTGATAGATGATGCAATTAGCTAACCTACCTTTTTAAGCCCTGTTGCAGAAACACAAAGGCAAGCAGTTTGAATAGAATGAGGGACCAAGATGTCACAGCTCACTGAACATCTATTAGAAACTAAGTTAATCAACTTGTGAAAAAACATGTGAAATATGATATAGTTTAACAATGCTTGGATAATTTTAAATACCGGTACATATATTCTCGTGCTGGAAATTTGTTAAATAATTATGTGTATTGTTTGTAGGTGTTGTCTGTGCAATGGAGGGTGCTTTAGACTTTCTGAAAATGGGTGCCTTAGATGGAAAACGGATTGCAATACAGGGTGCTGGCAATGTTGGTAAGAATATTCATAACATGAATGATGAAATATATGTAATTTATATAATATAATATAATTATATGTATATAATAATTATAATATATAAATTACATATATATGTAATTTATATAATATAACGTAATTATATATATATGTATATGTATATATACATATATATACATATATACATACACACATATATATATATATATATATATATATATATATAAATGACGATGATATGATAGAGATGAATAGACGACACATTGTATCACTTGATGGTAAGTAAACTGTTGCTATGGTATGTTTAGACAGTAATATGTTACTGGACTCTCAGATATTTTATATTCTTGTTTCCTAGCAACTGTCATTGTTGAAGAGCTGCTACAGAAAGGTGTTTCGCACATTTATGTGACAGACTGTCACCAGATACGGGTGACAGATATGAAGAACAGATTCCATCCACAGGTGAGTAAGCAATCTCTTTATTTGCCATATGTGCCATCTCCTCATTGGCCAGGTGAGCTATCTTCCCATTGGCCAGGTGAGCCATCTTCTCATTAGGCAGGGGAGCCATTTTCCCATTGGCCAGGTGAGCCATCTTCTCATTAGGCAGGGGAGCCATCTTCACATTGGTCAGGTGAGCCATCTTCTCATTAGGCAGGGGAGACATCTTCTCATTAGGCAGGGGAGCCATCTTCCCATTGGCCAGGTGAGCCATCTTCTCATTAGGCAGGTGAGCCATCTACTCATTGGCCAGGTGGGCCATCTACTCATTAGGCAGGTGAGCCATCTACTCATTGGCCAGGTGGGCCATCTACTCATTGGCCAGGTGAGCCATGTACTCATTGTCCGGGTGAGCCATCTCTGGACTGTTGAACCATCACCTAACTGGCTAGGTAGGCCATCTCCTCTCATTGACCAGGTTTTACTATTAAAGACCATGGTTAAATACTATTTGCTATGAAAATGGGCATTCAAATGCACGACCAAAACATGCTAATTGAAAACTAATAAATTAATATAGCGTGCATTCGAAAGACAATACCAAATCTAACTTTGCTCAAGGAGTGTTATTTGCATTGGATTTTGTCTAGTCATGTTCTGACAGGTAATATATGCATGATTAGTTTAACCAAGAAATGTCTAATCCGAACAGAACTTCAAATTTATAGAGCGTAATTAGCAAGCATAGGTAATGTTGTGTGTGAAAAGCTAGATTGTAAATAGAGTGTGACTTGCATTACAGCTTGTCACTGATGGATGTAAATGAAGTAAAATATTTAGAAACTTTCTCTACGCCCCATTTAACACTATTAGCACTGTTGTGTAACCATTTGCATCCAGTAATTGTCAATGTACTCACTGTTTAATGAGCATAGAATTAATACTCAATATCACACCATGTATATTTTTTCCCCATTTCAGTATAGTGACGTATTACAAGTAGAGAAGGTTGACATTGATGATAATTCCGTAGCAGGATATCCATGTGACATTTTCTCGCCTTGTGCCCTTGGGAATGTAAGTTGTTGACACCTCATGTTAAGTGTAATATAATAAAGTACATAAATGATAAATATAATGTATATTTAACCAGTTTGCTCGCTGTCAGTGTTTTGCTGTTTGATTGGTATGGAATAAATTCAATGGAAATATAATTACGCATTTTATTTATGTTTTGTATTGTTTTTGTTGTAATATATATATATTTATAATTTTTTGTTTTATAGATTATAAGCAGTTGTGCCCTGTGACACCATGATGGAGTCAAAACGTTGTTCTTTTGTTTAGCATTATTTTTCTTTTTAGTGTATATTGACTTGTTTCACTATTTAAATTAATTAAGTAAATAAATTACTGTGTCTATTGTGGCAGGTTTTGAATAGTGACACTATTCCTATGATACAAGCAAAGATTGTCTGCGGTGCAGCAAACAACCAACTAGGATGTCGTGCAGACAATGAACTACTGAAAGAACGAGGCATCACTTATATTGTTGACTTCTTAGCTAATAGAATGGTAAAAATATGTCAAATTTATCAATTTATTTTGTAGTAGGCATTGGTAGTGGTAAAGTTATTTCCTTTAAAACAATGGGTGGGGGTCTCAGTTTGCTATTGACACTACTTCTGTCTGACCTTCGCCACTGATTGCCATCGTGATCACTGCCATCATCGTCTTTACTATCAAGAAATTATTCCATGGCAATGGTAGGCGAGAATCTTTTTTGAGTCCAGCCTGTTTCGTATTGATTTTGCCTGATGTTGAAACTTTATTCAAGCAGGCACTCCACATTCTGTGAATTTTATTTATTTATTTCAAACTTATTGTAAGAGGGTAACCCTTCCAGCTGAACCCACAGGCCAGCTAATATCCATTACAACAAATATGAACATACATATACTTAATCTACAAATAAAATATAATAAGGCTTACTATAATAATATTAAAGATATAAATTTAAACATTTGAAATAGAGGATTATATATTATGTGTTCATTTTTCAGGGAATTGTAAATTGTGCGAATGAAGTGTATGGTAGACTACCAGATGACCCTGCAATTACACGACACTTCAACAAGGAGTGGGAGAACTCGGTGAGTACATTACATTTATGCGTCATTTTCATCCTGTTAATAATAACACATTCATCCAGCCATCTGTTGAGCATGTCAACATCTGGACCCTCCATATTGTGATTGGATGGAATCATATGAGGGCATGCCCCACTAATTTGCAAGACTACCAAATTGACACATTTGACAAGCACTTAAGGCATTGAGAATGTCAGGCCACTAAATACTTTTTATGGTGCTAGAACTCAGTGATGATGGGTGGGGGGGAGAGGACTCATACACCCACTGGTTTGTCTCTCAAAACATTCAAAATGGCTGCACAAGTTTTTTGTTTCTGTATCTACCCCCAGATTCGGGTAATATTATGTAAATTCCATCAGCTTCTTATTTTATTTACTGTTAATATTATTTGTACTTTTTGTTTTCAAGATATTCAACATAACTAACAAGATTCTAAGGAAAGCTGAAGATGATAACATCACACCAGTAGAAGCAGCCAATGAGATTGCAGATAAGTTGAGCCGCGATCTTCATCCTATTTGGCCGAACCGAAGCAAACAAATTATCAAGTCACTGGTAGATAATGAGTGGCATTTGAAGGCTCTTGTATAATGGGGTGTCATGTTGATGATGTCATCAATTTGTTACTGTGATGCATGCTGGGCATGGTAAATGCTGGTTGTGTTTATATACATAGGTCATTTCATTTCATTTCTTTATTCGACCAAAAAAAAAATACTCTACAAGAATTAGAACAAACAATAAAACAAATGGTCAGGAAAAACTAAAGCGACAAAAGTCGCTATGACTCAGGAGTCAGTAATTCCAACATAAAATAAATCTATATATTATATACAAGACATAAAATACAAATAAAATAAGACTTCAAAATGGATAATAGTCATTAAAATGAAGGTTAAAATTTTAAAATTAAGTAATAACATACTTTATATAAGAAACTGACACATTGCCATAATTGTTTTAAAAAGGTTAAAAAGTGCAGTACATTTGATTTGATAGTGATGTTGATAATAATAATAATAATAATAATAACAATAAAATACTTTTAACCCTAAAACCCTAATTGCAATAAAGAGACTTCCTGAAGTTAGAAATAAAAGTCAGCAAAGGAAAGGTTGCTTACACCTGATGAATAGCAAGGCTTGCTTAAGTCCCTTGCATATTTATTTAGGCTTTGTTGTTGGCTTTGAGATTTTCAAATGCTGAACATTAATTTTATATTTTCTAACAATAATACAGAATTAATTGACCTTAGACCTAGTGAAAAGCAATGCTTGTCTTGATCTATTGAGTACTACGTTGTTATGTCACGATACCGCGTGATACTATTCCGTTGCTATCAGCGACCAAAAATGCACTCATCAGGATCCTTGTCTCCACTGACAAACCATTGATTTCAATTTCTAACGTAAATTATTATTATTATGTTGCATCTTAATTTTTCTTTGTAAATTTTAATTGATGATTAAATATAACTTTGATAACTAATACTGTATATGGTAAGCTTTTGTGTTTTCTAAACCATTATGATTATGAAGTCATTTGAGGCTTGTTGTGGCAAAATGGCTTAGTTGTAGCAAAAATTGAAATTTAAGTTATTGGTATTTTCAGATACCTGAGTATGTGATCTTTAAAATGAGGGGTCATTCATTCAAATTGGACATTTCAAGCCTAAAATATTGGAAAGTGAAAGTACAGCACTCTTAGAGTCAAGATAAACATGAGTTTGAGTAATTGCCTTTCAAAGTTATTTGTGCATACATTGTTTAATAGAATTAACTATCTAAATAACATTAAATAAACAATTTTTTGACCACTTCCAGAACTAATACTTTGGGACATGAGTAATAAGACATTAAACTGTTGCTCTATAGTGAAAAAAAATTTGGATTTTCAGGCAATTTTTTGAGCTCCCATATTTTATAGCTCATTTACTCAATACTGGCCTGTGCGACAACTTAACCATTTCGCCATGACGTGCTTCATTTAGGCATAATGACAGCTTGACAAATGTCTGGTTAACAACAAAGAGCTGCTTTGTACTTTATAGGAAATTACTTGCCAATACCTAGTTGTGAGCCAGGTTTGCATAGGCCCATGGAAAGCAGTGATTTAGGCCATAGAGAAAATAGAACAAATAGAACTGTTCTATTTCCTCTATGTTTAGGCCAACTAAAGAACTAGACTTGTGTAGGCCTGTAGGCAGCTGAGGCAATTATATCAACATTAATTGCTTGGCCACTATGAATATGACATTCAATTAATTTTAGGGACCTACAGTCAGAATAAATACTTTCCCCATAATGCATTGCAGTAAGCATGACTAGCCACACTATTGCCAATCACAGATAAATTTTGTTTTCTGTAAAAATCCAATGTTGTTTTATATTTGTTGTTATAATTGATATTATTGAGAGGTGCACTTCTATTTGATCTTTATTTAACCATTCAGGGAATGTCTAATTAAATATTTAAATTTTATTAAGAATCTTGAATTGGGGTTGTGATAATTTGTTACTATTTAAGCTGAAACAGTCATGTTTTAAAGTAGGTGGTAGCATGGTGTATGCAAACAGAAAATAATTGATGTGTATTTTTATAGAGTGATGTGATATATAGAATATTGTATGTAGTTGTAGCAGTTGTGTCAACTATGTTAAGTAGTGCAAGCAAAAAAATGCAAAGGATTTGATGCTGTAATGACCCCAATGTAAATGGAACAGTACTGAGATGACCTTTAACCTGTGTATTTTTGCCAACTAGGTCTGTACAATAATAGATGTATAATTATCTATGTTACTCTGCTGAATATAAAACAATGCAAATCATTAGGTAATAATTTTTGCCAGCATTTAAATTACATAGTATTGTACATGGTCTTCTGTGGAGTGGATGAGATTAGCTAGTAATGCATTGTAAGAAATAAGAAAGAAACTATCTTCCAAAAGAGAAGTTACATTGCTTGCAATAAACAATTTCTTAACCAACTGCAAGTAAAATCAAATTTGAAATCATTAGTATTGGAATAGTAGCAAACATATTTGAAATTATAAAGTTTTTTTTTATTGGCAATATTGTAATTAGACTAGGGTATTGTCTAATGAAGGAGATAAAAAAATAGTATAGAAATATGAAGGGAAGATTGTATTGTATACTGTCTGTTTGAAAATGTCATGCCTTGTTGGTGCGCCTGCAGCAATCTGAAAAAGATGTGCACACTGCAACTTCATACTTAAATAGGAATGTGCCCGCTGCAAATTTGTATCAAATTGAAGCATAAAGCAACTGTTCCCATAGCTAAATATTGGGGTGTTATGATGATGTTTATGTACTAAGCAAGTAGACTAAATGCTGTTCTCGGTCTATACACAGATGTATTTTAACTAGGCTGTTGCCTAGTGATGGAGATTACTGTAATCAGGATGTTGGCTAGTGATGAAGGTGCATTGTAACTAGGCTGTTGCCTAGTGATGGTGTATTTATTGTAAGTAAGTTGTTGCCATTGACGAGATATTGTAACTAGGGTGTAGCCTAGTGCTGGTGATATATTGTAACTAGGCTGTTGCCTAGTAACATAGATATATAGTAACTATGCTGTTGCCTAGAGATGGAGATGTATTGAAACTAGGCTATTTCCTAGAGACCACCAGTGTTTTATTTTCCTTGGTCATTTTGTCTAATAATTGCCATGATATATTGTAACTAGGAAACTTCCTTTAGTGATGATATTCAATAGACCTTTCCGGAGTGTCAATCAAACTTAACAACTGACTAATCGGAACAACGCTAGAAATACGCGCGCGTCTCACAAACACACGTGTTGTCCCACAAACGCACGTGTTCGCGTATGTTTTAACACTGCCGTCTTGTGGGACCTTAGCAACAAAATCCAAGGGGCGGAGCTTAGCGGAAAGGTCTATTGTGTCAAGTCTGATGAGGATATTTATTGTAACTGGGCCAGTAGCTGGAACTAGTGTAAATAAAGTTCTTTATGTAATAGGGTTGTTGCCTAGCAATACAGGCTGTTGCCTAGCAATATAATGCATCATAATGTTGTTGCCTAGGTTACTGTTGCACAGTGATATGGTACATTGTAAGAAGACTGTTACCTAGCTGCTGTTGCCTAGTGATGCAATGCATAATAAGGTCGTGGCCCGGTGTTACTAATGTTAGATATAACAAGATTAAAACTTCAGTTAGCTTCACATATAATATTAAAATATACTGTAGTTCATTAAACATACTGTAACAAGATTTTGTCTGGAGTATCTGATTTATTATTGTAAAAAAAACAATATTGCCAAAATACTTCCTCTGTTGGCTAGTGATGCATTATGATGAGGCTGTTGCTAAGGTTATGAGTGTTGTCTAGCAACGATGATGCATTGGCGTACGTGATGTGCATCTGCATGGCGGTAAAGTTTAAAATATAAACCTGAATGGTATCTGATACAGTTGAGCATATGTGGCAAAGACAAGCCAAACCAGTCACTCGTAGCAAAAATCGATTTTGTGTTATTAATACAGTGTTAGAGAGTAAAATAATAGCTATAAAATAGTAAAAAAAAATCATTCAAATCGGACATTTATTTATGAAGTTACAAGCATTTAACCACACAGCTGTTTAAAGAACAATATATGAGAAATCAGCCTTTAAATTTATGATTTCAGGCATTTCTCATGCAGAAACTATCTTTAAATGCTTAAAAAGTGTTGTTTTAACATTGAAAATGGGGAAAATAACAGCATAGGATGGTGTATAGATATATAAAGGTTAGTTTAGTGCAATGAAATACCGGTAGATTTGTTTAAATTTGACATTTTAGCATGTTTTTGCCATTTTCTCTGAAACACGATTTGCGACGAGCGGTTTGGCTTGTCTTTGCCACATATTGGTGTCAGAGGCTAATATCTTTGACATTTTGATCTAGAATCATGAATTGAAAACATCTTAGCTGAACAAATTTATGCCTTGTCATGTATGGCTCACTATCATTAATATCAGATATAATATGCGACATGATATTGAAAACTAAAAGTTACATTGACGTAGTAGAGTTTATTGACCAAAGGTAAACGAATTTTTGTTTGTATACGTAAAGGAATGGTCCTATAAATGCCTTTGTGAATAGGCTTAACAACTAACCAATCAGAACAGCGTCCAAACACTCCCATGTGCCACGTTCCTCTCAAGCAAGTTTTGAGTGACTTCAACAAAATGTCCAAATGGCGGCCGCGGGGCTTAGCAGTGCAGTTAACTATAGACATCGGAACACTCTTTATAGTCACATTATTTTAATGTGAGTCTCAAGTCATTGTTGTGGTCATATACAATACAGTATAATTGAAAATATATTTAAATATAAAATATCACGTTTTTATTTATGGTAACCCTCAATAATTTGATGATTTCAATGAAGACTTTCAGACGTTTCGAGCTTAAACCTTTTTCAACCCCTCCCCCGTCCCCACCAGGCTGGCGCCACCCCTGCTTGGATCTCATTGTCCTTTATATTCGCCAACGTCATCAACTCGGCTTTGATTTCATTGGTCGTCTTAGACTCAATAAAAACGATGAAAATATCTCTTGCCAGTAGCCGAGAAGTGCCCATCCTGGAGCATACGTTAGCGTTATAAGTCCCATGAAGTTGAGTGGTCGATCACTGTAATCCCACGAACAAGCGTCAAATTGCCTTAATATCAAACCAAAACTGAACTCTATTATAAATGCAACCAGCACGTACAGAAAAATACGTATAACGCACGGAACATGGCGTGCTTGTAACCGTAGAAATAGACTCTCGATTATTGAACTCCCGGTTCCGTAAATGATGAAGGAAAATAGCGAAGTGTAGCCGATGAAACGGGGATCGAAGCTTTCGATTACCAATTGATACAAAGCTGTGAAGACGATCTCGTCAAAAAAACCATGCATTCCGTAAGCGAGGAAACGATGTAAAAATGAAAGCGGTCGTAGTTCAACATCGGTGCTCGCTATTGATGGCGATAAACGTTTCCTCATATCGACGTGTTAGTCTAATGTATTAAATAAAAAATTAGCAATTAATTATGGTAATACATCAGATTATACAATAAAGTAAATACATATATGAATATACTGTATTGTATTTAACGACTTGATCCACAAAACACTAGTTCACATTAAAAGAGATCTTATGAATATTAACACCTTTGTGGCGGCTGCGAAAATAACAACTGACACAAAAACATGTACATTATAATTATATATATATATATATATATATATATATATATATATATATATATATATATATAT